>NW_026973918.1:0-196999 GCF_034640455.1 Diachasmimorpha longicaudata | reverse complement strand
GTCTCCCTCTGTCCCTCTCTGTCTCTGTCTGTCTCCCTCTGGCTCTCTCTGCCCCTCCGTGACCCTCTCTCAGCCTCTCTCCATGTTCACTAGTCTCTCTCTGCTTCGCCCTTTCTCTCCTTGGATCTCTCTAACACTATCTATCTGTCTCTGTATCTGGCTGCATTTCTCTGACTCTCTGTAGCTCTTACTGTATCTCAGTGTCTCTCTTTGTCTCTCTCTGCTTTTCTCTGCCTCTCTCTGTCTCTCTCTGTGTGTCTCTGCCTCTCGCTGCCTCTCTCTTCTTTTCTCTCCCTCCCTCCTTCTCTTTCTCCCTCTGTCTCCCTCTGTCTCTCTCGCTTTTCTCTGCCTCTCTCTGACTCTCTCTGTCTCTCCATGTCTCTCTCTGTCTCCCTCTGCCTCTCTCTGTCTGTCTTTGCCTCTCGCTGCCTCTCTCCGCCTCTCTCTGTCTCTCGCTGCCTCTCTCCGCCTCTCTCTGCCTCTCGCTGCCTCTCTCCGCCTCTCTCTGCCTCTCGCTGCCTCGCTCACTTTTCTCTGCCTCTCTCTGTCTCTCCCTGTCTCCCTCTGTCTCTGTCTGTCTCTCACTGACTTTCTCTGTCTCCTGGCTCTCTCTGTCACTCCCTGTCTCTCTCTCTTCCTCTCTCTATGTCTATCTGTCTCTCTGCCTCTCTCTGTCTCCCTCTGCCCCTGTCTGTCTCTCACTGACTTTCTCTGTCTCCTTCTGGCTCTCCCTGTCACTCCCTGTCTCTCTCTCTCTCTCTCTCTGGCTCTCTCTATCTCTATCAGTGTCTGTGCGTCTGTCTTTGTGTCTCTCTGTGCCTCTCCGTCCCTCTATGCCGCTCTCTGTCTGTCTCTCTCTATCTCCCTTTGCGTCTCTCTTTCTGTCTCTACCTCTCGCAACTGCTCTCTGCCTCTCTCTCCCTCTCCTTGTCTCTCTGACTGTCTCTCTCCGCCTCTGTTGGCCTCTCCATATCTCTCTCTGTCTACCTCTGTCTCTGTCTGTCTCTCTCCATGTCTCTTTCTGTCTCCCTCTGTCACTCTCTATCTCTGTCTGTCTCCCTCACTGTCCCTCGCCGTCCCTTTCTGTCTCTCTCTGTCTCTCTCCGTCTCTCTCTGCCTCTCTCTGCCTCTCGGTCTCTCTCTGCCTCTCTCTGTCTCTCTCTGCCTCTCTCTGCCTCTCGGTCTCTCTCTGCCTCTCCCTGTCTCTCTCTGTCACTTTCACAGTCCCTCAGTGTCTCCACGTCTCTCTGTCAGTCTCTCACTCTCTCTGTCTCTCTCTGTCGCGCTTTTCCTCTACCTGTCCCTCCCTACCTATTGCTGTCTTTCTCTGTCTCCCTCTGTCTCTCCCGCTTTGCTCTGCCCCTTTCTGTCTCTCTCTGCCTCACCATATCTCTCTCTCTCTACTTCTGTCTCTGTCTGTCCATCCGCGTCTCTCTCTGTCTCCCTCTGACTCTCTCTGCATCTCTGTCTCTCTCTGCCTCTCCCTGTCTCTGTCTGCCTCTCTCGCCTCTCTCTGCCTTACTCTGCCGCACTCCGCCTCTCTCGCTTTTCTCTGCCTCTCTCTGTCTCTGTCTGTCTCCCTCTGCCTCTGTCTGTCTCTCTCTGTCTCTCTCCGTCTCTCTCTGCCTCTCTCTGCCTCTCGGTCTCTCTCTGCCTCTCGGTCTCTGTCTGCCTCTCCCTGTCTCTCTCTGCCTCTCTCTGCCTCTCGGTCTCTCTCTGCCTCTCCCTGTCTCTCTCTGCCACTTTCCTAGTCCCTCAGTGTCTCCACGTCTCTCTGTCAGTCTCTCACTCTCTCTGTCTCTCTCTGTCGCGCTTTGCCTCTACCTGTCCCTCCCTAACTATTGCTGTCTTTCTCTGTCTCCCTCTGTCTCTCTCGCTTTGCTCTGCCTCTCTCTGTCTCTCTCTGTCTCTCCATGTCTCTCTCTGTCTCTCGCTGCCTCTCTCTGTCTGTCTCTGCCTTTCGCTGCCTCTCTCTTTCTCGCTGCCTCTCTCCGCCTCTCTCCGCCTCTCTCTGTCGCCCTCTGTCTCTCTCGATGTTCTCTGCCTCTCTCTGTCTCTCTCTGCCTCTCCATGTCTCTCTCTGCCTCCCTCTGTCTCGCTCCCTCTCTGTCCCTCTCGGCCTTTCCTTGTCTCTCTTTCCCTCTCTCCGCCTCGCTCTGCCTCTCTCTGCCTCGCTCTGTCTTACCTCTGCCCCTTTCTGTTTTTCTCTGCCTCTTTCCATCTCTCTCTGTCTCCCTCCGTCTCTCGCTGTCGCTCTCTGTCTCTCCATGTCTCTGTCTGTCTGTCTCTCACTGTCTTTCTCTATCTCCCTCAGCCTCTCTCTGTCTCTCTCTGACTCTCGCTGCCTCTCCCTTCCTTTCTCACCCTCTCTCCTTCTCTGTCCCTCTCTTTCTCTCTCTGTCTCCCTCTGTCTCTCTCTGTGTCTCTCTGCCTCTTTCCGTCTCTCCATGTCTCGTTCTGTCTCCCTTTGGCCCCTTCTGTCTCTCACTTTCTTTCTCTGTCTCCCCCTGGCTCTCTCTTCGCCTGTTTCTATGTCTCTCTGCCTCTTTTTATGACTCCCTGCCTCTCTGTGCCTCTCCATATCTCTCTCTCTCTCTACCTCTGTCTCTGTCTGCCTATCCCTGTCTCACTCTGTCACTCTCTGTTTCTCTCTGTCGCTCTGTGTGTCTCCGCGTCTCTCTCTCTGTCTCCCTCTTCCTCTCTCTGCATCTCTGTCTCTCTCTGCCTCTGCTTGTCTCTCTCTGCCTCTCCCTGTCTCTCTCTTCTACTTTCCATGACCCCAGTGTCTCTCCGCCTCTCTCTGTCGCCCTCTGTCTCTCTCGCTGTTCTCTGCCTCTCTCTAGCTCTCTCTGTCTCTCTCTGTCTCTCTCTGTCTCCCTCTGCCTCTGTCTGTCTCTCACTGACTTTCTCTGTGACTCCCTGTCACTCTCTCTGTCTCTCTCTATCTCTATCAGTCTCTCTGCGTCTGTCTCTGTGTCTCTCTGTGCCTCTCCGTCCCTCTAGACCGCTCACTGTCTGTCTCTCTCTATCTTCCTCTGCCTCTCTCTTTCTGTCTCTACCTCTCGCAGCTGCTCTCTGTCTCTCTCTCTCTCTCTTCGTCTCTCTGACTGTATCTCTCCGCTTCTGTTGGCCTCCCCATATCTCTCTCTGTCTACCTCTGTCTCTGTCTGTCTCTCTCCTAGTCTCTTTCTGTCTCCCTCTGACTCTCTCTGCATCTCTGTCTCTCTCTGCCTCTCCCTGTCTCTCTCTGCCTCTCCCTGCCTGTCTCTTTCACTTTCCATGTCCCCCAGTGTCTTTCCGTGACTCCCTCTCAGCTTCTCACCATGTTCAGTAGTCTCTCTCTGCTTCTCCCTTTCTCTCCTTGAATCTCTCTAACACTCTATGTCTGTCTCTGCCTCTGGCTGCTGTTCTCTGACTCTCTGTAGCTCTTTCTGTATTTCACTATCTCTCTTTGTCTCTCTCGCTTTTCTCTGCCTCTCTCTGTCTCTCTCTGTCTCTCCATGTCTCTCTCTGTCTTCCTCTGCCTCTCCCCGCCTCTCTCTGCCTCTCCCTGCCTCTCTCTTCTTCTTTCCATGTCCCCCAGTGTCTCTCCGTCTCTCTGTCAGTCTCTCACTCTCTCTGTCTCTCTCTGTCGCTCTTTGCCTCTACCTGTCTCTCCCTACCTATTTCTGTCTTTCTCTGTCTCCCTCTGGCTCTCTCTGCCGCTCCGTGACTCTCTCTCAGCCTCTCTCCATTTTCACTAGTCTCTCTCTGCTTCGCCCTTTCTCTCCTTGAATCTCTCTAACACTCTCTATCTGTCTCTGCCTTTGGCTGCATTTCTCTGACTCGCTGTAGCTCTCTCTGTATCTCAGTGTCTCTCTTTGTCGCTCTCTGCTTTTCTCTGCTTCTCTCTGTCTCTCTCTGTCTGTCTCTGCCTCTCGCTGCCTCTCTCTTTCTCGCTGCCTCTCTCCGCCTCTCTCTGCCTCTCTCTGCTTCTCTCCGCCTCTCTCTGCCTCTCTCTGCCTCTCTCGCTTTTCTCTGCCTCTCACTGTCTCTCTCTGTATCCCTCTGTGTCTGTCTCTCTCACTGACTTTTTCTGTCTCCTTCTGGCTCTCTCTGTCACTCCCTGTCTCTCTCTCTCTGCCTCTCTCTGCCGCTCTGTCTCTCTCTGCCTCTCCCTGTCTCTCTCTGCCACTTTCCATGTCCCCCAGTGCCTCTCCGTCTCTCTGTCAGTCTCTCACTCTCTCTCTCTCTCTCTCTCTCTCTCTCTCTCTCTCTCTCTCTCTCTCTCTCTCTCTCTCTCTCTCTCTCTCTCTCTCTCTCTCTCTCTCTCTCTCTCTCTCTCTCTCTCTCTCTCTCTCTCTCTCTCTCTCTCTCTCTCTCTCTCTCTCTCTCTCTGTCGCTCTTTGCCTCTACCTGTCTCTCCCCAGCTATTTCTGTCTTTCTCTGTCTCCCTCTGTCTCTCTCGCTTTTCTCTGCCTCTCTCTGTCTCTCTCTGTCTCTCCATGTTTCTCTCTGTCTCTCTCTGCCTCTCTCTGTCTATCTCTGCCTCTCGCTGCCTCTCTCAGCCTCTCTCTGCCTCTTTGCCTCTCTCGCTTTTCTCTGCCTCTCTCTGTCTCCCTCTGCCTGTGTCTGTCTCTCACTGACATTCTCTGTCTCCTTCTGGCTCTCCCTGTCACTCCCTGACTCTCTCTCTCTGCCTCTCTCTATGTCTCTCTGTGCCTCTGCGTCCCTCTATGCCGCTCTCTGTCTGTCTCACTCTGCATTTCTCACTCTTTCTCCGTAGCTCTCTGCCTCTCCCTGCCTCTCTCTGCCTGCCTCTGTCTCTCTCCCTCTCTGTCCCTCTCGGCCTTTCCTTGTCACTCTTTCCCTCTCTCCGCCTCGCTCTGCCTCTCTCTATGTCTCTCTGTGCCTCTGCGTCCCTCTATGCCGCTCTCTGTCTGTCTCTCTCTGCATTTCTCACTCTTTTTCCGTAGCTCTCTGCCTCTCCCTGCCTCTCTCTGCCTGCCTCTGTCTCTCTCCCTCTCTGTCCCTCTCGGCCTTTCCTTGTCTCTCTTTCCCTCTCTCCGCCTCGCTCTGCCTCTCTCTGCCTCTCTCTGTCTTACCTCTGGCACTGTCTGTTTCTCTCTCCCTCTTTCCATCTCTCTCTGTCTCCCTCCGCCTCACTCTGCCTCTCTCTGCTTCTCTTCATCACTCTCTCTCTCTCTCTACCTCAGTCTATCTCTTTTGGTCTTTCTGTGTCTCCCTCTGTCCCTCTCTGTCTCTGTCAGTCTCCCTCGCTGTCCCTTTCTGTCTCTCTCTGCCTCGCGCTGCCTCTGTCTGTCTCCCTCTGGATCTCTCTACCCCTCCGTGACCCTCTCTCAGCCTCTCTCCATGTTCACTAGTCTCTCTCTGTTTCGCCCTTTCTCTCCTTGAATCTCTCTAACACTATCTATCTGTCTCTGCCTCTGGCTGCATTTCTCTGACTCTCTGTAGCTCTTACTGTATCTCAGTGTCTCTCTTTGTCTCTCTCTGCTTTTCTCTGCCTCTCTCTGTCTCTCTCTGTGTGTCTCTGCCTCTTGCTGCCTCTCTCTTCTTTTCTCTCCCTCGCTCCTTCTCTTTCTCCCTCTGTCTCTCTCTGTGTCTCTCTGTCTTTCTCTGCCTCTCTCTGCCTCACCATATCTCTCTCTCTCTCCCTCTGTTTCTGTCTGCCTATCCCTGTCTCACTCTGTCTCTCTCTGTTTCTCTCTGTCTCTCTCCGTCGCTCTTTGCCTCTACCTGTCTCTCCCTACCTATTTATGTCTTTCTCTGTCTCCCTCTGTCTCTCTCGCTTTTCTCTGCCTCTCTCTGTCTCTCTCTGTCTCTCCATGGCTCTCTCTGTCTCCCTCTGCCTCTCTCTGTCTGTCTTTGCCTCTCGTTGCCTCTCTCCGCCTCTCTCTGCCTCTCGCTGCCTCTCTCCGCCTCTCTCTGCCTCTCTCTGCCTCTCGGTCTCTCTCTGCCTCTCCCTGTCTCTCTCTGCCACTTTCCTAGTCCCTCAGTGTCTCCACGTCTCGCTGTCAGTCTCTCACTCTCTCTGTCTCTCTCTGTCGCGCTTTGCCTCTACCTGTCCCTCCCTACCTATTGCTGTCTTTCTCTGTCTCCCTCTGTCTCTCTCGCTTTGCTCTGCCCCTTTCTGTCTCTCTCTGCCTCACCATATCTCTCTCTCTCTACTTCTGTCTCTGTCTGTCCATCCGCGTCTCGCTCTGTCTCCCTCTGACTCTCTCTGCATCTCTGTCTCTCTCTGCCTCTCCCTGTCTCTGTCTGCCTCTCTCGCCTCTCTCTGCCTCACTCTGCCGCACTCTGCCTCTCTCGCTTTTCTCTGCCTCTCTCTGTCTCTGTCTGTCACCCTCTGCCTCTGTCTGTCTCTCTCTGTCTCTCTCCGTCTCTCTCTGCCTCTCTCTGCCTCTCGGTCTCTCTCTGCCTCTCGGTCTCTCTCTGCCTCTCCCTGTCTCTCTCTGCCTCTCTCTGCCTCTCGGTTCCTCTCTGCCTCTCCCTGTCTCTCTCTGCCACTTTCCTAGTCCCTCAGTGTCTCCACGTCTCTCTGTCAGTCTCTCACTCTCTCTGTCTCTCTCTGTCGCGCTTTGCCTCTACCTGTCCCTCCCTACCTATTGCTGTCTTTCTCTGTCTCCCTCTGTCTCTCTCGCTTTGCTCTGCCTCTCTCTGTCTCTCTCTGTCTCTCCATGTCTCTCTCTGTCTCTCGCTAGCTCTCTCTGTCTGTCTCTGCCTTTCGCTGCCTCTCTCTTTCTCGCTGCCTCTCTCCGCCTCTCTCCGCCTCTCTCTGTCGCCCTCTGTCTCTCTCGATGTTCTCTGCCTCTCTCTGTCTCTCTCTGCCTCTCCATGTCTCTCTCTGCCTCCCTCTGTCTCGCTCCCTCTCTGTCCCTCTCGGCCTTTCCTTGTCTCTCTTTCCCTCTCTCCGCCTCGCTCTGCCTCTCTCTGCCTCGCTCTGTCTTACCTCTGCCCCTTTCTGTTTTTCTCTGCCTCTTTCCATCTCTCTCTGTCTCCCTCCGTCTCTCGCTGTCGCTCTCTGTCTCTCCATGTCTCTGTCTGTCTGTCTCTCACTGTCTTTCTCTATCTCCCACAGCCTCTCTCTGTCTCTCTCTGACTCTCGCTGCCTCTCCCTTCCTTTCTCTCCCTCTCTCCTTCTCTGTCCCTCTCTTTCTCTCTCTGTCTCCCTCTGTCTCTCTCTGTGTCTCTCTGCCTCTTTCCGTCTCTCCATGTCTCGTTCTGTCTCCCTCTGGCCCCTTCTGTCTCTCACTGTCTTTCTCTGTCACCCCCTGGCTCTCTCTGCCTCTTTCTATGTCTCTCTGCCTCTTTTTATGGCTCCCTGCCTCTCTGTGCCACTCCATATCTCTCTCTCTCTCTACCTCTGTCTCTGTCTGCCTATCCCTGTCTCACTCTGTCACTCTCTGTTTCTCTCTGTCGCTCTGTGTGTCTCCGCGTCTCTCTCTCTCTGTCTCCCTCTTCCTCTCTCTGCATCTCTGTCTCTCTCTGCCTCTGCTTGTCTCTCTCTGCCTCTCTCTGCCTCTCTCTTCTACTTTCCATGACCCCAGTGTCTCTCCGCCTCTCTCTGTCGCCCTCTGTCTCTCTCGCTGTTCTCTGCCTCTCTCTAGCTCTCTCTGTCTCTCTCTGTCTGCCTCTGCCTCTGTCTGTCTCTCACTGACTTTCTCTGTCACTCCCTGTCACTCTCTCCGTCTCTCTCTATCTCTATCAGTCTCTCTGCGTCCGTCTCTGTGTCTCTCTGTGCCTCTCCGTCCCTCTATGCCGCTCTCTGTCTGTCTCTCTCTATCTTCCTCTGCCTCTCTCTTTCTGTCTCTACCTCTCGCAGCTGCTCTCTGTCTCTCTCTCTCTCTCTCTCTCTCTCTTTGTCTCTCTGACTGTATCTCTCCGCCTCTGTTGGCCTCCCCATATCTCTGTCTACCTCTGTCTCTGTCTGTCTCTCTCCTAGTCTCTTTCTGTCTCCCTCTGTCACTCTCTGTCTCTGTCTGCCTCACTCTGTCTGTCTTCCTCACTCTCCCTCGCCGTCCCTTTCTGTCTCTCTCTGCCTCACCATATCTCTCTCTCTCTACCTCTGTCTCTGTCTGTCCATCCGCGTCTCTCTCTCTGTCTCCCTCTGACTCTCTCTGCATCTCTGTCTCTCTCTGCCTCTCCCTGTCTCTCTCTGCCTCTCTCTGCCTCTCTCGCCTCTCTCTGCCTCACTCTGCCGCACTCTGCCTCTCTCGCTTTTCTCTGCCTCTCTCTGTCTCTGTCTGTCTCCCTCTGCCTCTGTCTGTCTCGCTCTGTCTCTCTCCGTCTCTCTCTGCCTCTCTCTGCCTCTCGGTCTCTCTCTGCCTCTCCCTGTCTCTCTCTGCCTCTCTCTGCCTCTCGGTCTCTCTCTGCCTCTCCCTGTCTCTCTCTGCCACTTTCCTAGTCCCTCAGTGTCTCCACGTCGCTCTGTCAGTCTCTCACTCTCTCTGTCTCCCTCTGTCGCGCTTTGCCTCTACCTGTCCCTCCCTACCTATTGCTGTCTTTCTCTGTCTCCCTCTGTCTCTCTCGCTTTGCTCTGCCCCTTTCTGTCCCTCTCTGCCTCACCATATCTCTCTCTCTCTACTTCTGTCTCTGTCTGTCCATCCGCGTCTCTCTCTGTCTCCCTCTGACTCTCTCTGCATCTCTGTCTCTCTCTGCCTCTCCCTGTCTCTGTCTGCCTCTCTCGCCTCTCTCTGCCTCACTCTGCCGCACTCTGCCTCTCTCGCTTTTCTCTGCCTCTCTCTGTCTCTGTCTGTCTCCCTCTGCCTCTGTCTGTCTCTCTCTGTCTCTCTCTGACTCTCGCTGCCTCTCCCTTCCTTTCTCTCCCTCTCTCCTTCTCTGTCCCTCTCTTTCTCTCTCTGTCTCCCTCTGTCTCTCTCTGTGTCTCTCTGCCTCTTTCCGTCTCTCCATGTCTCGTTCTGTCTCCCTCTGGCCCCTTCTGTCTCTCACTGTCTTTCTCTGTCACCCCCTGGCTCTCTCTGCCTCTTTCTATGTCTCTCTGCCTCTTTTTATGACTCCCTGCCTCTCTGTGCCTCTCCATATCTCTCTCTCTCTCTCTACCTCTGTCTCTGTCTGCCTATCCCTGTCTCACTCTGTCACTCTCTGTTTCTCTCTGTCGCTCTGTGTGGCTCCGCGTCTCTCTCTCTGTCTCCCTCTTCCTCTCTCTGCATCTCTGTCTCTCTCTGCCTCTGCTTGTCTCTCTCTGCCTCTCCCTGCCTCTCTCTTCTACTTTCCATGACCCCAGTGTCTCTCCGCCTCTCTCTGTCGCCCTCTGTCTCTCTCGCTGTTCTCTGCCTCTCTCTAGCTGTCTCTGTCTCTCTCTGTCTCTCTCTGTCTCCCTCTGCCTGTGTCTGTCTCTCACTGACTTTCTCTGTGACTCCCTGTCACTCTCTCTGTCTCTCTCTATCTCTATCAGTCTCTCTGCGTCTGTCTCTGTGTCTCTCTGTGCCTCTCCGTCCCTCTAGACCGCTCACTGTCGGTCTCTCTCTATCTTCCTCTGCCTCTCTCTTTCTGTCTCTACCTCTCGCAGCTGCTCTCTGTCTCTCTCTCTCTCTCTTCGTCTCTCTGACTGTATCTCTCCGCCTCTGTTGGCCTCCCCATATCTCTCTCTGTCTACCTCTGTCTCGGTCTGTCTCTCTCCTAGTCTCTTTCTGTCTCCCTCTGTCACTCTCTGTTTCTGTCTGCCTCACTCTGTCTGTCTTCCTCACTGTCCCTCGCCGTCCCTTTCTGTCTCTCTCTGCCTCACCATATCTCTCTCTCTCTCTACCTCTGTCTCTGTCTGTCCATCCCTGTCTCACTCTGTCTCTCTCTGTTTCTCTCTGTCGCTCTCTGTCTCTCCGCGTCTCTCTCTGTCTCCCTCTAACTCTCTCTGCATCTCTGTCTCTCTCTGCCTCTCCCTGTCTCTCTCTGCCTCTCCCTGCCTGTCTCTTTCACTTTCCATGTCCCCCAGTGTCTTTCCGTGACTCCCTCTCAGCCTCTCACCATGTTCAGTAGTCTCTCTCTGCTTCTCCCTTTCTCTGTGTCTGTCTCTCACTGACTTTCTCTGTCTCCTTCTGGCTCTCCCTGTCACTCCCTGACTCTCTCTCTCTCTGCCTCTCTCTATGTCTCTCTGTGACTCTGCGTCCCTCTATGCCGCTCTCTGTCTGTCTCTCTCTGCATTTCTCACTCTTTTTCCGTAGCTCTCTGCCTCTCCCTGCCTCTCCCTGCCTCTCTCTGCCTGCCTCTGTCTCTCTCCCTCTCTGTCCCTCTCGGCCTTTCCTTGTCTCTCTTTCCCTCTCTCCGCCTCGCTCTGCCTCTCTCTGTCTTACCTCTGGCACTGTCTGTTTCTCTCTGCCTCTTTCCATCTCTCTCTGTCTCCCTCCGCCTCACTCTGCCTCTCTCTGCCTCTCTCTGCTTCTCTTCATCTCTCTCTCTCTCTCTACCTCAGTCTATCTCTTTTGGTCTTTCTGTGTCTCCCTCTGTCCCTCTCTGTCTCTGTCTGTCTCCCTCGCTGTCCCTTTCTGTCTCTCTCTGCCTCTCACTGCCTCTGTCTGTCTCCCTCTGGATCTCTCTGCCCCTCCGTGACCCTCTCTCAGCCTCTCTCCATGTTCACTAGTCTCTCTCTGCTTCGCCCTTTCTCTCCTTGAATCTCTCTAACACTATCTATCTGTCTCTGCCTCTGGCTGCATTTCTCTGACTCTCTGTAGCTCTTACTGTATCTCAGTGTCTCTCTTTGTCTCTCTCTGCTTTTCTCTGCCTCTCTCTGTCTCTCTCTGTGTGTCTCTGCCTCTCGCTGCCTCTCTCTTCTTTTCTCTCCCTCGCTCCTTCTCTTTCTCCCTCTGTCTCTCTCTGTCTCTCTCTGTCGCTCTTTGCCTCTACCTGTCTCTCCCTACCTATTTCTGTCTTTCTCTGTCTCCCTCTGTCTCTCTCGCTTTTTTCTGCCTCTCTCTGTCTCTCTCTGTCTCTCCATGTCTCTCTCTGTCTCCCTCTGCCTCTCTCTGTCTGTCTTTGCCTCTCGCTGCCTCTCTCCGCCTCTCTCTGCCTCTCGCTGCCTCTCTCCGCCTCTCTCTGCCTCTCGCTGCCTCGCTCGCTTTTCTCTGCCTCTCTCTGTCTCTCTCGCTTTTCTCTGCCTCTCTCTGTCTCCCTGTGCCTCTGTCCCATCCCATCCTCCAGAGACAGCGATGCACGGTGCCAGGAGCAGTCTCCCCAAACTACCTCCAGGACCAACAATTCAGTCCATTATTGCGAGACTATATCGTCGAAATTTAATCCATCAACTTTACTGACAGTTACTCAGCGTGGAGCAGTTCCCTGAAAAATTGCGATTTTGCGTGTGAAATTCATTCGTCGTTTGTTCGTGCCCATTCGCAATTTGGTATTTTCAATTCTGTGCTTCTATTTTCGACCCATTAAAGTAAACACTTTTTTCCGGAGATAGAGGCTTTAGCTTTGCCAGTTGCGCAATGAAAACCGTATGCAGTGATTTACAGTTTCATTGAGAAAAGTGCACGCGTATCGATGAGACAGAAATACAAAAGGAGAGGGGACATGCAATGTACGTGATGGTGAGTGTTCCGACGCAGAATGTGTGCAAGGTGCAATTAAGCTAATCTTAAAGCCTTTGGGAATTCCCCTCTTGGTTCTGACGCCCATTAAAAATTCGCTCCTCTGCTCTTTCCAAATTACCACATTTCCCCCCAACATCGTCATCAGTCCAGGCATAAAGGTGAAGACATTGTTCTACTTTGATGGACTTATGCCTGGATGCCTTTATGGCTGGGTTAATCCTCATACCTGCTTTCCTCGGTCTGCCATTAAAGACACCTCTCCTGACCCTCGGACACTTTGGGCTTCATTCCCCCCACCCACTAAGAACTTCTTATCTTCATTTTCCTCCGAGAAAATTCCTCCAATAAAATGAACTTTCCAATTAGCAAGTGACCAATCACGTCTCCTTTTATTCATTCCCACCCCTTGCAGAATTTTCTTTTTCAAATCTCCTTTCCTTCCACTCAGTCAGTTCCGAATACGAGTTCATCGTGCACTCATCCATTTTTTCTACTTCCGCGTTACTATTCTATTCATTTTTTATTAATTTTTACATCTCTGTGTTAAGAAAAATATAGTTTAGTTTTAATATCAGTGTTGTGTTAATTAATTATTCACATTGACGTTTCGCCGTTTTATCGCTCGTGTGGAAAAATAGTGTTTCTGAGCGACAGTGAGCAATGCCTGTACAACGAGGTAAGACTTAGATTTTTCATTTTCTTGGGGTGCAGTACAGATAAGTCCATTCGTGACTGAAAGATATAATTTTTCAAGCAAGGTACATTCGTGTGCACTGGAATGCTTTCTTCCGTTTCGTTTTGGCCCTGAGAAAGAGGCACTGACGTGATTTACCATGAGTAGTCTCTCGTGCAGAAATATTCCTGTTTTTGGCATATTTTCGAGATTTTTTTTGCAAGATCTTCCAAAGACCAGTCCGAAGAGCTGCTTCTCATACTCAAGAGCTCTTCCGAAGAATAATCCATCCGGAATTTTAATCATTGTTCACTTCTTTCAGAGATTAGTTTAAAAATTTTAGATGTTTCAGAAGACAGTTTTTTCAAACCATAAATTAGATATCTCTTCATCTCTCTCTGTCTCTCTACCTCAGTCTGTCTCTTTTGGTCTTTCTGTGTCTCCCTCTGTCCCTCTCAATCACTGTCTGTCTCCCTCACTGTCCCTCGCCGTCCCGGTCTGTCTCTCTCCGCCTCTCTCTGCCTCTCTCGCTTTTCTCTGCTACTCTCTGTCTCCCTGTGCCTCTGTCTGTCTCTCACTGACTTTTTCTGTCTCCTTCTGGCTCTCTCTGTCACTCCCTGTCTCTCTCTGCCGCTCTGTCTCTCTCTGCCTCGCCCTGTCTCTCACTGACTTTCTCTGTGACTCCCTGTCACTCTCTCTGTCTCTCTCTATCTCTATCAGTCTCTCTGCGTCTGTCTCTGTGTCTCTCTGTGCCTCTGCGTCCCTCTATGCCGCTCTCTGTCTGTTTCTCTCTGCGTTTCTCACTCTTTTTCCGTAGCTCTCTGCCTCTCCCTGCCTCTCTCTGCCTGCCTCTGTCTCTCTCCCTCTCTGTCCCTCTCGGCCTTTCCTTGTCTCTCTTTCCCTCTCTCCGCCTCGCTCTTTCCTCTCTCTGCCTCTCTCTGTCTTACCTCTGGCACTGTCTGTTTCTCTCTGCCTCTTTCCATCTCTCTCTGTCTCCCTCCGCCTCACTCTGCCTCTCTCTGCTTCTCTTCATCTCTCTCTCTCTCTCTACCTCAGTCTATCTCTTTTGGTCTTTCTGTGTCTCCCTCTGTCCCTCTCTGTCTCTGTCTGTCTCCCTCGCTGTCCCTTTCTGTCTCTCTCTGCCTCTCGCTGCCTCTACCTGTCTCTCCCTTCCTATTTCTGTCTTTCTCTGTCTCCCTCTGTCTCTCTCGCTTTGCTCTGCCCCTCTCTGTCTCTCCATGTCTCTCTCTGTCTCTCTCTGTCTGTCTGTGCCTCTCGCTGCCTCTCTCCGCTCCTGTCTGCCTCTCAAGGCCTCTCTTCGCCTCGCTCTATCGCCCTCTGTCTCTCTCGCTGTTCTCTGCCTCTCTCTAGCTCTCTCTGTCTCTCCATGTCTCTCTCTGTCTCCCTCTGCCTCTCTCTGTCTCTCTCTGTCTGCCTCTGCCTCTGTCTGTCTCTCACTGACTTTCTCTGTCACTCCCTGTCACTCTCTCTGTCTCTCTCTATCTCTATCAGTCTCTCTGCGTCCGTCTCTGTGTCTCTCTGTGCCTCTCCGTCCCTCTATGCCGCTCTCTGTCTGCCTCTCTCTAGCTCTCTCTGTCTCTCCATGTCTCTCTCTGTCTCCCTCTGCCTCTCTCTGTCTCTCTCTGTCTGCCTCTGCCTCTGTCTGTCTCTCACTGACTTGCTCTGTCACTCCCTGTCACTCTCTCTGTCTCTCTCTATCTCTATCAGTCTCTCTGCGTCCGTCTCTGTGTCTCTCTGTGCCTCTCCGTCCCTCTATGCCGCTCTCTGTCTGTCTCTCTCTATCTTCCTCTGCCTCTCTCTTTCTGTCTCTACCTCTCGCAGCTGCTCTCTGTCTCTCTCTCTCTCTCTCTCTCTCTCTCTCTCTTTGTCTCTCTGACTGTATCTCTCCGCCTCTGTTGGCCTCCCCATATCTCTGTCTACCTCTGTCTCTGTCTGTCTCTCTCCTAGTCTCTTTCTGTCTCCCTCTGTCACTCTCTGTCTCTGTCTGCCTCACTCTGTCTGTCTTCCTCACTCTCCCTCGCCGTCCCTTTCTGTCTCTCTCTGCCTCACCATATCTCTCTCTCTCTACCTCTGTCTCTGTCTGTCCATCCGCGTCTCTCTCTGTTTCCCTCTGACTCTCTCTGCATCTCTGTCTCTCTCTACCTCTCCCTGTCTCTCTCTGCCTCTCTCTGCCTCTCTCGCCTCTCTCTGCCTCACTCTGCCGCACTCTGCCTCTCTCGCTTTTCTCTGCCTCTCTCTGTCTCTGTCTGTCTCCCTCTGCCTCTGTCTGTCTCTCTCTGTCTCTCTCCGTCTCTCTCTGCCTCTCTCTGCCTCTCGGTCTCTCTCTGCCTCTCTCTGTCTCTCTCTGCCTCTCTCTGCCTCTCGGTCTCTCTCTGCCTCTCCCTGTCTCTCTCTGCCACTTTCCTAGTCCCTCAGTGTCTCCACGTCTCTCTGTCAGTCTCTCACTCTCTCTGTCTCTCTCTGTCGCGCTTTGCCTCTACCTGCCCCTCCCTACCTATTGCTGTCTTTCTCTGTCTCCCTCTGTCTCTCTCGCTTTGCTCTGCCCCTTTCTGTCTCTCTCTGCCTCACCATATCTCTCTCTCTCTACTTCTGTCTCTGTCTGTCCATCCGCGTCTCTCTCTGTCTCCCTCTGACTCTCTCTGCATCTCTGTCTCTCTCTGCCTCTCCCTGTCTCTGTCTGCCTCTCTCGCCTCTCTCTGCCTCACTCTGCCGCACTCTGCCTCTCTCGCTTTTCTCTGCCTCTCTCTGTCTCTGTCTGTCTCCCTCTGCCTCTGTCTGTCTCTCTCTGTCTCTCTCCGTCTCTCTCTGCCTCTCTCTGCCTCTCGGTCTCTCTCTGCCTCTCGGTCTCTCTCTGCCTCTCCCTGTCTCTCTCTGCCTCTCTCTGCCTCTCGGTCTCTCTCTGCCTCTCCCTGTCTCTCTCTGCCACTTTCCTAGTCCCTCAGTGTCTCCACGTCTCTCTGTCCGTCTCTCACTCTCTCTGTCTCTCTCTGTCGCGCTTTGCCTCTACCTGTCCCTCCCTACCTATTGCTGTCTTTCTCTGTCTCCCTCTGTCTCTCTCGCTTTGCTCTGCCTCTCTCTGTCTCTATCTGTCTCTCCATGTCTCTCTCTGTCTCTCGCTGCCTCTCTCTGTCTGTCTCTGCCTTTCGCTGCCTCTCTCTTTCTCGCTGCCTCTCTCCGCCTCTCTCCGCCTCTCTCTGTCGCCCTCTGTCTCTCTCGATGTTCTCTGCCTCTCTCTGTCTCTCTCTGCCTCTCCATGTCTCTCTCTGCCTCCCTCTGTCTCGCTCCCTCTCTGTCCCTCTCGGCCTTTCCTTGTCTCTCTTTCCCTCTCTCCGCCTCGCTCTGCCTCTCTCTGCCTCTCTCTGTCTTACCTCTGGCACTGTCTGTTTCTCTCTGCCTCTTTCCAACTCTCTCTGTCTCCCTCCGCCTCACTCTGCCTCTCTCTGCTTCTCTTCATCTCTCTCTCTCTCTCTACCTCAGTCTATCTCTTTTGGTCTTTCTGTGTCTCCCTCTGTCCCTCTCTGTCTCTGTCTGTCTCCCTCGCTGTCCCTTTCTGTCTCTCTCTGCCTCTCGCTGCCTCTACCTGTCTCTCCCTTCCTATTTCTGTCTTTCTCTGTCTCCCTCTGTCTCTCTCGCTTTGCTCTGCCCCTCTCTGTCTCTCCATGTCTCTCTCTGTCTCTCTCTGTCTGTCTGTGCCTCCCGCTGCCTCTCTCCGCTCCTCTCTGCCTCTCTCGGCCTCTCTTCGCCTCGCTCTATCGCCCTCTGTCTCTCTCGCTGTTCTCTGCCTCTCTCTAGCTCTCTCTGTCTCTCCATGTCTCTCTCTGTCTCCCTCTGCCTCTCTCTGTCTCTCTCTGTCTGCCTCTGCCTCTGTCTGTCTCTCACTGACTTTCTCTGTCACTCCCTGTCACTCTCTCTGTCTCTCTCTATCTCCATCAGTCTCTCTGCGTCTGTCTCTGTGTCTCTCTGTGCCTCTCCGTCCCTCTATGCCGCTCTCTGTCTGTCTCTCTCTATCTTCCTCTGCCTGTCTCTTTCTGTCTCTACCTCTCGCAGCTGCTCTCTGTCTCTCTGTCTCTCTCTCTTTGTCTCTCTGACTGTATCTCTCCGCCTCTGTTGGCCTCCCCATATCTCTCTCTGTCTACCTCTGTCTCTGTCTGTCTCTCTCCTAGTCTCTTTCTGTCTCCCTCTGTCACTCTCTGTCTCTGTCTGCCTCACTCTGTCTGTCTTCCTCACTCTCCCTCGCCGTCCCTTTCTGTCTCTCTCTGCCTCACCATATCTCTCTCTCTCTACCTCTGTCTCTGTCTGTCCATCCGCGTCTCTCTCTTTCTCCCTCTGACTCTCTCTGCATCTCTGTCTCTCTCTGCCTCTCCCTGTCTCTCTCTGCCTCTCTCGCCTCTCTCTGCCTCACTCTGCCGCACTCTGCCTCTCTCGCTTTTCTCTGCCTCTCTCTGTCTCTGTCTGTCTCCCTCTGCCTCTGTCTGTCTCTCTCTGTCTCTCTCCGTCTCTGTGTGCCTCTCTCTGCCTCTCGGTCTCTCTCTGCCTCTCCCTGTCTCTCTCTGCCTCTCTCTGCCTCTCGGTCTCTCGCTGCCTCTCGGTCTCTCTCTGCCTCTCCCTGTCTCTCTCTGCCACTTGCCTAGTCCCTCAGTGTCTCCACGTCTCTCTGTCAGTCTCTCACTCTCTCTGTCTCTCTCTGTCGCGCTTTGCATCTACCTGTCCCTCCCTACCTATTGCTGTCTTTCTCTGTCTCCCTCTGTCTCTCTCGCTTTCCTCTGCCTCTCTCTGTCTCTCTCTGTCTCTCCATGTCTCTCTCTGTCTCTCGCTGCCTCTCTCTGTCTGTCTCTGCCTTCCGCTGCCTCTCTCTTTCTCGCTGCCTCTCTCCGCCTCTCTTCGCCTCTCTCTGTCGCCCTCTGTCTCTCTCGATGTTCTCTGCCTCTCTCTGTCTCTCTCTGCCTCTCCCTGCCTCTCTCTTCTACTTTCCATGTCCCCCAGTGTCTCTCCGTCTCTCTGTCAGTCTCTCACTCTCTCTGTCTCTCTCTGTCGCTCTTTGCCTCTACCTGTCTCTCCCTACCTATTTCTGTCTTTCTCTGTCTCCCTCTGTCTCTCTCGCTTTTCTCTGGCTCTCTCTGTCTCTGTCTGTCTCCCTCTGCCTCTGTCTGTCTCTCTCTGTCTCTCTCCGTCTCTCTCTGCCTCTCTCTGCCTCTCGGTCTCTCTCTGCCTCTCCCTGTCTCTCTCTGCCTCTCTCTGCCTCTCGGTCTCTCTCTGCCTCTCCCTGTCTCTCTCTGCCTCTTTCCTAGTCCCTCAGTGTCTCCACGTCTCTCTGTCAGTCTCTCACTCTCTCTGTCTCTCTCTGTCGCGCTTTGCCTCTACCTGTCCCTCCCTACCTATTGCTGTCTTTCTCTGTCTCCCTCTGTCTCTCTCGCTTTCCTCTGCCTCTCTCTGTCTCTCTCTGTCTCCCCATGTCTCTCTCTGTCTCTCGCTGCCACTCTCTGTCTGTCTCTGCCTTTCGCTGCCTCTCTCTTTCTCGCTGCCTCTCTTCGCCTCTCTCTGTCGCCCTCTGTCTCTCTCGATGTTCTCTGCCTCTCTCTGTCTCTCTCTGCCTCTCCCTGTCTCTCTCTGCCTCCCTCTGTCTCGCTCCCTCTCTGTCCCTCTCGGCCTTTCCTTGTCTCTCTTTCCCTCTCTCCGCCTCGCTCTGCCTCTCTCTGCCTCGCTCTGTCTTACCTCTGCCTATTGTAGTATCGTAAATGCGTTTGTAATTTAAGTTTAGAGTAAGTTTATAGTAAGTTAGGATTAGGACAAATAGTAATTTGTCCATAAGTGCTGGAGTAGTTCGTTTATGATGGGTCCGAGGACTCAAGCATAGACGAGCAATCCAGATATATTGCGGGTCGGAAGACCCAGGTCAGAGACGACCATGGGGACTTCCCCATGAACGTCGCACACAAGGTGGTCACGTTGGCCCATGCCGCTGACGTCAGGGGGAAAAACCTTTCCCGTACTGACCGTATTGACCTCGGAGTGGGGGGCGACGTAGGGCACCCTGATAGACCCTTATGAGGAGGGAGAACATCAGAGTGTGTCGAGAGATCTTGAGGAGAAGGTCAGCGGGTAGAGTCGAGCATTCATAGTTAGAGTTCAGAGTTAGAGTTTAGAGTTAGAGTTAGAGCTGAAGTTAAGTTAAGACTAGACCATATTAGACGCTAATTTGTAGAGAATAGTAGCATACTTTTTAACAAGCTGTAGTGTACCGTTTTAAATTGAATAAATGTATTAGTGTAGAAGTGTCGTGTTTCAACTGAAAATCCTTTACCGATATATCCCACATAATTTTGGGGGCTCGTCCGGGATATCGAAAAAAGGATTCAGTAATTAAGAAGTGCGTGAGTGATAACCAGCGATCAAAATGATAAGTGACAGCGAGAAAAACGCAGAAGAACGAGAAGAAGCTGTAGCCAACGACACTGAGGACGAAGCCACATTAGAATCACGCTTAGAAGCCATGAAATTAATAGAGATCAAAGAAGAGCTACGCCAGAGAAGACTGAAGACGACTGGGAATAAAAATGAACTCATGATAAGATTGAGAAATGTGTGGCAACAGGAACGAGGACAACGTCCACCATCTGGACGTGTACAAAGAAAAAATAAGCAGAACACTCCTGATCGGAAGAAGCACAGAGAAGAGCCAGAAGTCAACAGTGAAGTGAGTGAAGCAGAGAGTTCCAGTCAATCGGACAGTGAAGACGAGTATGATGAACGTAGACGCAGGCGAAGGCGTAAACACCGTGATCAGTACACGTTATCATTTAAGGACGTAGAAGCGTCGCTTGAAAAGTTCAGCGGTGAAGACCATGTCAATGTTGTCAGGTGGCTGAATGATTTTGAGGAAGTAGCTGAAACATGTCACTGGAATGACATTCAGAAAGTTGCCTACGCAAAACAGTTGCTACGAGGGTCAGCAAAGACATTTGTTAATTTTGAAAAGTGCAGAAAGTGGTCAGTGCTGAAAAAATCATTGAAGGATGAGTTTGCAGAAACAGTGGATAGCTATAAAATTCATCAAGAGCTATCGAAGCGCAAGAAGAAACCGGAAGAGAAATTCCAAGCCTACATTTACAGTATGCTGGAGATTGCAGCACAAGCTGACGTTGACACGCCTGCAGTCATCAGATACATCATAACAGGAATTCCAGATGAGCCACATAATAAAACAATGTTGTATGGAGCCAAGACAATTCGGGAACTGAAAGACCGTTTTCTTCAATACGAAGCCATGAAGAATGAAGCAAAGATGAGGAACAGAATACCGAAACAAGAAGATAAAAAGAAAGTTCTCAGGAGCGACATCAAGGCAGAGTTCAGAACAGACTTCAAGACAGGATCCGGAGCAGAGTTCAAGGCTGGAAAACCTGACGGAAAGGGTTGTTACAACTGTGGCGAGAACGGCCACATCGGACGCTTTTGTCCCAACAAGGAGAAGGGCATGAAGTGCTTCAAATGTAAGGATTGGGGTCATCGATCATCTGAGTGCCCTACCAAGAAGAGCAGCGAGAAGACTTCTTCATACGCATCATCCCAAGGGTCAAAAGGAAAACAACTGAAGGAAGTAAAAATCATCGATATGAGGTATTCCGCTGTCATTGACACTGGCAGCGATTTAAGTTTAATAACTAGAGACACTTATAATAAGATTGGATCGCCAGTGTTGGGCAATAGAATCGAGTTTGATGGACTAGGCGCGAAAAATAATTGTACCGATGGTTCGTTTGAGAGCGATTTAACAGTCGATGGCGAACGTTTTAAGATTAATTTTCACGTAGTAGATAATAGTATGATGAGGTATCCCGTGCTAATTGGTGCCGATTTTTTGAATCTGGTAGATTTTCGGTCAGTCGCGGGTAAAGTCATTATCAAGAAGATTCCTGAGAACATGCTTAGAGACGATGCCGAATTGCCTGAAGTATTAAAAATAGATGTAATTGAAGAAAAGAGTATAGATTTATCCCATATCAAAGATGGTAGCGTGTGTGAAGAAATCGAAGCATTAATAGATTCTTATAAGCCCGAGAAGACGCGAGATGTAGGGATAGAGATGAAACTCATCTTAACTGATGAAACACCGATTCACCAACGGCCTAGACGATTATCTTACGCCGAGAGAAAGGAAGTAGATCGACAAACGGATGCATGGCTAGAAGAGGGTATTATCTGTCGCTCGAACTCAGATTTTGCAAGCCCTATTGTACTGGTTCCGAAAAAAAACGGGAAAACGAGAATTTGCGTAGATTTTCGGAAATTGAATAAAAAAATCATTAAGGATCGATACCCGTTGCCATTGATTGAAGACCAGCTAGATCGTTTGCAGGGCGCGCGAGTTTTTACAGCCCTTGATTTAGAGAATGGATTTTTTCATGTAGATGTGGAAAAACAGAGTCGTAAATATACTTCGTTTGTAACGCCGACCGCGCAATTTGAGTTTATAAAGATGCCGTTCGGATTATGTAATTCTCCATCAGTTTTTCAGAAATTTATAAACGCGGTGTTTAGAGATCTAATATCGAAAGATATCGTCTTAACCTATATGGATGATATTATTATTCCGGCATGCAACATTCAGGAAGGTTTAGATAGACTAAAACTTGTCATTAGAGTATCGCGGGAGGCCGGATTAATAATTAATTGGTCAAAGTGCAAATTTTTGGAGACGCGCATCGAGTATCTAGGCCATATCATTGAAAATGGTACCCTGAAGCCTTCAGAGAATAAAGTCAAGGCGGTCGTGAGATTCTCAGAGCCAAAATGCGTAAAAAATATTCAAAGTTTTTTAGGTTTAACCGGATACTTCCGTAAATTCATTCCCGGTTATGCACGTTTAGCCAGACCCTTGTCGAATCTGTTGAAAGCAGATGTAGAATTTAAATTCCAAAATGAAGAGAGAGATGCATTTATTAACCTCAAAAATGCATTGATTAGTCATCCAGTTTTACGGCTATATCGTGTAGGCGCAGAGACAGAGATCCATACTGACGCATCAAAGCTCGGTTATGGTGCTATCCTTTTACAGAAGGATGAAAACGAAAATTCTTTCCATCCTATCGATTTCGCGAGCGGTAAGACGTCTAAAGCCGAAGAAAAATATAGTAGCTACGAGTTAGAAGTACTCGCGATAATTAAATCTTTGAAAAAATTTAGAGTCTACCTATTAGGTATTCCTTTTAAGATTGTCACCGATTGTCAAGCGTTCACGATGACAATGAACAAGCAGGACTTGTGTGTACGCGTAGCACGATGGGCTTTACTCCTACAGGAGTTTAATTTTGAAATTGAGCATCGTCCCGGCAAGAGCATGTCACATGTAGATGCATTAAGTCGAAATCCTTTGCCAGAAGCACTTTTGATAGAAGAGAAAAATGACAGTTTAATCGCCAGATTTAAAAAATGCCAGACTGAAGATAAAGAAATTAGAAGTTTAACTGAGAATGTGTGTAATGGTGAAACCACTGATTTTATTGTACAAAATAATTTATTATATAAGCGAATGAGAGATGATGTTTTACTAGTTGTACCTCATGTCTTGCAGTCGCAAATTATTAGACAGGCACATGAGCAGGGCCATTTTGGCATCACTAAAACTGAGGAAATTGTTAAGAGAGATTACTGGTTTCCGAGAATGCGAGAGAAAATCGAGAGAATTGTACGGGGTTGTATAAATTGCATAGTAAGTGAAAGAAAGCAAGGGAAACAAGAGGGTTTTCTTAATCCCATAGAGAAAGGAGACAAACCCCTTGACACTTACCATATCGATCATATTGGCCCAATGACAATTACAAAGAAACGCTATAGACATATTTTTGTAGTTGTAGATGCTTTTTCTAAATCTGTTTGGTTATATCCTACTCGGTCAACAGATGCAGCCGAGGTAATTGATAGATTAACTAAGCAATCAGTAGTTTTTGGTAATCCGCGACGAATCGTATCGGATCGAGGTAGCGCATTCACATCACATGCATTCAAAGAATATTGCCTAGAGAATGATATTCAGCATTCCTTAGTATGTACTGGCCTTCCGAGGGCTAATGGTCAAGTGGAAAGGGTAAACCGTACGTTGATCCCATTATTAACGAAGTTGTCCGCTCCTAAACCCGATGAGTGGTTTAAACATGTTCACACAGCGCAGATGTTTTTGAATGCGACCTCAAATAGAAGTACGGGTCGAACGCCATTCCAGTTGCTTTTCGGAGTGAATATGCGTTTAAAAGAAAATGTCGAGGTTCGCGCGATGATTGAGGAAGAGTGGATGCATATGTTTGAGGAAGAGCGCAATGAGATTAGAAAAGACGCGAAGCAAAAAATTTGTAAAATTCAGGCCGAAAATCAGAGGAACTATGATAAAAAACGTAAAGAGGCCAAGTATTATAAAGAGGGAGATCTTGTTGCTATTAAACGCACTCAGTTAGGGCCAGGGTTGAAGCTCTATCCAAAGTTTTTAGCTCCATATCGTGTAGTGAGAAAATTACGCAATGATCGATACATTGTGAGAAAAGTAGGAGAACACGAAGGTCCACAAGAGACATCCACATCAGCTGACTACATGAAGCCATGGCTACCTGATGTTGATTACTCTGATGATGAGTAGATTAACATTTGAGGGCAAATGTTCCTGTCAGGACGGCCGAGTGTAGTATCGTAAATGCGTTTGTAATTTAAGTTTAGAGTAAGTTTATAGTAAGTTAGGATTAGGACAAATAGTAATTTGTCCATAAGTGCTGGAGTAGTTCGTTTATGATGGGTCCGAGGACTCAAGCATAGACGAGCAATCCAGATATATTGCGGGTCGGAAGACCCAGGTCAGAGACGACCATGGGGACTTCCCCATGAACGTCGCACACGAGGTGGTCACGTTGGCCCATGCCGCTGAAGTCAGGGGGAAAAACCTTTCCCGTACTGACCGTGTTGACCTCGGAGTGGGGGGCGACGTAGGGCACCCTGATAGACCCTTATGAGGAGGGAGAACATCAGAGTGTGTCGAGAGACCTTGAGGAGAAGGTCAGCGGGTAGAGTCGAGCATTCATAGTTAGAGTTCAGAGTTAGAGTTTAGAGTTAGAGTTAGAGCTGAAGTTAAGTTAAGACTAGACCATATTAGACGCTAATTTGTAGAGAATAGTAGCATACTTTTTAACAAGCTGTAGTGTACCGTTTTAAATTGAATAAATGTATTAGTGTAGAAGTGTCGTGTTTCAACTGAAAATCCTTTACCGATATATCCCACACTATTTCTGTTTTTCTCTGCCTCTTTCCATCTCTCTCTGTCTCCCTCCGTCTCTCTCTATCGCTCTCTGTCTCTCCATGTCTTTGTCTGTCTGTCTCTCACTGTCTTTCTCTATCTCCCTCAGCTTCTCTCTGTCTCTCTCTGACTCTCGCTGCCTCTCCCTTCCTTTCTCTCCCTCTCTCCTTCTCTGTCCCTCTCTTTCTCTCTCTGTCTCCCTCTGTCTCTCTCTGTGTCTCTCTGCCTCTTTCCGTCTCTCCATGTCTCGTTCTGTCTCCCTCTGGCCCCTTCTGTCTCTCACTGTCTTTCTCTGTCTCCCCCTGGCTCTCTCTGCCTCTTTCTATGTCTCTCTGCCTCTTTTTATGACCCCCTGCCTCTCTGTGCCTCTACATATCTCTCTCTCTCTACCTCTGTCTCTGTCTGCCTATCCCTGTCTCACTCTGTCACTCTCTGTTTCTCTCTGTCGCTCTGTGTGTCTCCGCGTCTCTCTCTCTGTCTCCCTCTTCCTCTCTCTGCCTCTCCTTGTCTCTCTCTGCCTCTCCCTACCTCTCTCTTCTACTTTCCATGTCCCCCAGTGTCTCTCTCGCCTCTCTCTGCCTCACTCTGCCGCACTCTGCCTCTCTCGCTTTTCTCTGCCTCTCTCTGTCTCTGTCTGTCTCCCGCTGCCTCTGTCTGTCTCTCTCTGTCTCTCTCCGTCTCTCTCTGCCTCTCTCTGCCTCTCCCTCTCTCTCTCTGCCTCTCTCTGCCTCTCGGTCTCTCTCTGCCTCTCCCTGTCTCTCTCTGCCACTTTCCTAGTCCCTCAGTGTCTCCACGTCTCTCTGTCAGTCTCTCACTCTCTCCGTCTCTCTCTGTCGCGCTTTGCCTCTACCTGTCCCTCCCTACCTATTGCTGTCTTTCTCTGTCTCCCTCTGTCTCTCTCGCTTTCCTCTGCCTCTCTCTGTCTCTCTCTGCCTCTCCCTGTCTCTCTCTGCCTCTCTCTGCCTCTCTCGCCTCTCTCTGCCTCACTCTGCCGCACTCTGCCTCTCTCGCTTTTCTCTGCCTCTCTCTGTCTCTGTCTGTCTCCCTCTGCCTCTGTCTGTCTCTCTCTGTCTCTCTCCGTCTGTCTCTGCCTCTCTCTGCCTCTCGGTCTCTCTCTGCCTCTCCCTGTCTCTCTCTGCCTCTCCCTGTCTCTCTCTGCCTCTCTCTGCCTCCCGGTCTCTCTCTGCCTCTCCCTGTCTCTCTCTGCCACTTTCCTAGTTCCCCAGTGTCTCCACGTCTTTCTGTCAGTCTCTCACTCTCTCTGTCTCTCTCTGTCACGCTTTGCCTCTACCTGTCTCTCCCTACCTATTTCTGTCTTTCTCTGTCTCTCTCGCTTTTCTCTGCCTCTCTCTGTCTCTCCATGTCTCTCTCTATCTCTCTCACCATCTCTCTGTCTGTCTCCGCCTCTCTCTGCCTCTTTCTGTTTTTCTCTGCCTCTTTCCATCTCTCTCTGTCTCCCTCCGTCTCTCTCTGTCGCTCTCTGTCTCTCCATGTCTTTGTCTGTCTGTCTCTCACTGTCTTTCTCTATCTCCCTCAGCTTCTCTCTGTCTCCCTCTGACTCTCGATTCATCTCTGTCTCTCTCTGCCTCTCCCTGTCTCTCTCTGCCTCTCTCTGCCTCTCTCGCCTCTCTCTGCCTCACTCTGCCGCACTCTGCCTCTCTCGCTTTTCTCTTCCTCTCTCTGTCTCTGTCTGTCTCCCTCTGCCTCTGTCTGCTTTCTCTCTGTCTCTCTCCGTCTCTCTCTCTGCCTCTCCCTGTCTCTCTCTGCCTATTTCCTAGTCCCTCAGTGTCTCCACGTCTCTCTCTCAGTCTCTCACTCTCTCTGTCTCTCTCTGTCGCGCTTTGCCTCTACCTGTCCCTCCCTACCTATTGCTGTCTTTCTCTGTCTCCCTCTGTCTCTCTCGCTTTGCTCTGCCCCTTTCTGTCTCTCTCTGCCTCACCACATCTCTCTCTCTCTACCTCTGTCTCTGTCTGTCCATCCGTGTCTCTCTCTGTCTCCCTCTGACTCTCTCTGCATCTCTGTCTCTCTCTGCCTCTCCCTGTCTCTCTCTGCCTCTCTCTGCCTCTCTCGCCTCTCTCTGCCTCACTCTGCCGCACTCTGCCGCACTCTGCCTCTCTCGCTTTTCTCTGCCTCGCACTGTCTCTGTCTGTCTCCCTCTGCCTCTGTCTGTCTCTCTCTGTCTCTCTCCGTCTCTCTCTGCCTCTCTCTGCCTCTCGGTCTCTCTCTTCCTCTCCCTGTCTCTCTCTGCCTCTCCCTGCCTCTCTCTTCTACTTTCCATGACCCCAGTGTCTCTCCGCCTCTCTCTGTCGCTCTCTGCCTCCCTCTGTCTCGCTCCCTCTCTGTCCCTCTCTAGCTCTCTCCGTCTCTCTCTGTCTCTCTCTGTCTCCCTCTGCCTCTGTCTGTCTCTCACTGACTTTCTCTGTGACTCCCTGTCACTCTCTCTGTCTCTCTCTATCTCTATCAGTCTCTATGCGTCTGTCTCTGTGTCTCTCTGTGCCTCTCCGTCCCTCTAGACCGCTCACTGTCTGTCTCTCTCTATCTTCCTCTGCCTCTCTCTTTCTGTCTCTACCTCTCGCAGCTGCTCTCTGTCTCTCTCTCTCTCTCTCTCTTTATCTCTCTGACTGTATCTCTCCGCCTCTGTTGGCCTCCCCATATCTCTCTCTGTCTACCTCTGTCTCTGTCTGTCTCTCTCTGTCTCTCTCCGTCTCTCTCTGCCTCTCTCTGCCTCTCGGTCTCTCTCTGCCTCTCCCTGTCTCTCTCTGCCACTTTCCTAGTCCCTCAGTGTCTCCACGTCTCTCTGTCAGTCTCTCACTCTCTCTGTCTCTCTCTGTCGCGCTTTGCCTCTACCTGTCCCTCCCTACCTATTGCTGTCTTTCTCTGTCTCCCTCTGTCTCTCTCGCTTTGCTCTGCCCCTTTCTGTCTCTCTCTGCCTCACCATATCTCTCTCTCTCTACTTCTGTCTCTGTCTGTCCATCCGCGTCTCTCTCTGTCTCCCTCTGACTCTCTCTGCATCTCTGTCTCTCTCTGACTCTCCCTGTCTCTGTCTGCCTCTCTCTGTCTTTCTCTGTCTCTCCATGTCTCTCTCTGTCTCTCGCTGCCTCTCTCTGTCTGTCTCTGCCTTTCGCTGCCTCTCTCTTTCTCGCTGCCTCTCTCCGCCTCTCTCTGTCTCCCTCTGTCTCTCTCGATGTTCTCTGCCTCTCTCTGTCTCTCTCTGCCTCTCCATGTCTCTCTCTGCCTCCCTCTGTCTCGCTCCCTCTCTGTCCCTCTCGGCCTTTCCTTGTCTCTCTTTCCCTCTCTCCGCCTCGCTCTGCCTCTCTCTGCCTCTCTCTGTCTTACCTCTGGCACTGTCTGTTTCTCTCTGCCTCTTTCCATCTCTCTCTGTCTCCCTCCGCCTCACTCTGCCTCTCTCTGCTTCTCTTCATCTCTCTCTCTCTCTCTCTACCTCAGTCTATCTCTTTTGGTCTTTCTGTGTCTCCCTCTGTCCCTCTCTGTCTCTGTCTGTCTCCCTCGCTGTCCCTTTCTGTCTCTCTCTGCCTCTCGCTGCCTCTACCTGTCTCTCCCTTCCTATTTCTGTCTTTCTCTGTCTCCCTCTGTCTCTCTCGCTTTGCTCTGCCCCTCTCTGTCTCTCCATGTCTCTCTCTGTCTCTGTCTGTCTGTCTGTGCCTCTCGCTGCCTCTCTCCGCTCCTCTCTGCCTCTCTCGGCCTCTCTTCGCCTCGCTCTATCGCCCTCTGTCTCTCTCGCTGTTCTCTGCCTCTCTCTAGCTCTCTCTGTCTCTCCATGTCTCTCTCTGTCTCCCGCTGCCTCTCTCTGTCTCTCTCTGTCTGCCTCTGCCTCTGTCTGTCTCTCACTGACTTTCTCTGTCACTCCCTGTCACTCTCTCTGTCTCTCTCTACCTCCATCAGTCTCTCTGCGTCTGTCTCTGTGTCTCTCTGTGCCTCTCCGTCCCTCTATGCCGCTCTCTGTCTGTCTCTCTCTATCTTCCTCTGCCTGTCTCTTTCTGTCTCTACCTCTCGCAGCTGCTCTCTGTCTCTCTGTCTCTCTCTCTTTGTCTCTCTGACTGTATCTCTCCGCCTCTGTTGGCCTCCCCATATCTCTCTCTGTCTACCTCTGTCTCTGTCTGTCTCTCTCCTAGTCTCTTTCTGTCTCCCTCTGTCACTCTCTGTCTCTGTCTTCCTCACTCTGTCTGTCTTCCTCACTCTCCCTCGCCGTCCCTTTCTGTCTCTCTCTGCCTCACCATATCTCTCTCTCTCTACCTCTGTCTCTGTCTGTCCATCCGCGTCTCTCTCTGTCTCCCTCTGACTCTCTCTGCATCTCTGTCTCTCTCTGCCTCTCCCTGTCTCTCTCTGCCTCTCTCGCCTCTCTCTGCCTCACTCTGCCGCACTCTGCCTCTCTCGCTTTTCTCTGCCTCTCTCTGTCTCTGTCTGTCTCCCTCTGCCTCTGTCTGTCTCTCTCTGTCTCTCTCCGTCTCTGTGTGCCTCTCTCTGCCTCTCGGTCTCTCTCTGCCTCTCCCTGTCTCTCTCTGCCTCTCTCTGCCTCTCGGTCTCTCGCTGCCTCTCGGTCTCTCTCTGCCTCTCCCTGTCTCTCTCTGCCACTTGCCTAGTCCCTCAGTGTCTCCACGTCTCTCTGTCAGTCTCTCACTCTCTCTGTCTCTCTCTGTCGCGCTTTGCATCTACCTGTCCCTCCCTACCTATTGCTGTCTTTCTCTGTCTCCCTCTGTCTCTCTCGCTTTCCTCTGCCTCTCTCTGTCTCTCTCTGTCTCTCCATGTCTCTCTCTGTCTCTCGCTGCCTCTCTCTGTCTGTCTCTGCCTTTCGCTGCCTCTCTCTTTCTCGCTGCCTCTCTCCGCCTCTCTTCGCCTCTCTCTGTCGCCCTCTGTCTCTCTCGATGTTCTCTGCCTCTCTCTGTCTCTCTCTGCCTCTCCCTGCCTCTCTCTTCTACTTTCCATGTCCCCCAGTGTCTCTCCGTCTCTCTGTCAGTCTCTCACTCTCTCTGTCTCTCTCTGTCGCTCTTTGCCTCTACCTGTCTCTCCCTACCTATTTCTGTCTTTCTCTGTCTCCCTCTGTCTCTCTCGCTTTTCTCTGCCTCTCTCTGTCTCTGTCTGTCTCCCTCTGCCTCTGTCTGTCTCTCTCTGTCTCTCTCCGTCTGTCTCTGCCTCTCTCTGCCTCTCGGTCTCTCTCTGCCTCTCCCTGTCTCTCTCTGCCTCTCTCTGCCTCTCGGTCTCTCTCTGCCTCTCCCTGTCTCTCTCTGCCACTTTCCTAGTCCCTCAGTGTCTCCACGTCTCTCTGTCAGTCTCTCACTCTCTCTGTCTCTCTCTGTCGCGCTTTGCCTCTACCTGTCCCTCCCTACCTATTGCTGTCTTTCTCTGTCTCCCTCTGTCTCTCTCGCTTTCCTCTGCCTCTCTCTGTCTCTCTCTGTCTCCCCATGTCTCTCTCTGTCTCTCGCTGCCTCTCTCTGTCTGTCTCTGCCTTTCGCTGCCTCTCTCTTTCTCGCTGCCTCTCTTCGCCTCTCTCTGTCGCCCTCTGTCTCTCTCGATGTTCTCTGCCTCTCTCTGTCTCTCTCTGCCTCTCCCTGTCTCTCTCTGCCTCCCTCTGTCTCGCTCCCTCTCTGTCCCTCTCGGCCTTTCCTTGTCTCTCTTTCCCTCTCTCCGCCTCGCTCTGCCTCTCTCTGCCTCGCTCTGTCTTACCTCTGCCTATTTCTGTTTTTCTCTGCCTCTTTCCATCTCTCTCTGTCTCCCTCCGTCTCTCTCTATCGCTCTCTGTCTCTCCATGTCTTTGTCTGTCTGTCTCTCACTGTCTTTCTCTATCTCCCTCAGCTTCTCTCTGTCTCTCTCTGACTCTCGCTGCCTCTCCCTTCCTTTCTCTCCCTCTCTCCTTCTCTGTCCCTCTCTTTCTCTCTCTGTCTCCCTCTGTCTCTCTCTGTGTCTCTCTGCCTCTTTCCGTCTCTCCATGTCTCGTTCTGTCTCCCTCTGGCCCCTTCTGTCTCTCACTGTCTTTCTCTGTCTCCCCCTGGCTCTCTCTGCCTCTTTCTATGTCTCTCTGCCTCTTTTTATGACCCCCTGCCTCTCTGTGCCTCTCCATATCTCTCTCTCTCTACCTCTGTCTCTATCTGCCTATCCCTGTCTCACTCTGTCACTCTCTGTTTCTCTCTGTCGCTCTGTGTGTCTCCGCGTCTCTCTCTCTGTCTCCCTCTTCCTCTCTCTGCATCTCTGTCTCTCTCTGCCTCTCCTTGTCTCTCTCTGCCTCTCCCTACCTCTCTCTTCTACTTTCCATGTCCCCCAGTGTCTCTCCGCCTCTCTCCGCCTCTCTCCGTCGCCCTCTGTCTCTCTCGCTGTTCTCTGCCTCTCTCTAGCTCTCTCTGTCTCTCCATGTCTCTCTCTGTCTCCCTCTGCCTCTCTCTGTCTCTCACTGACTTTCTCTGTCACTCCCTGTCACTCTCTCTGTCTCTCTCTATCTCTATCAGTCTCTCTGCGTCTGTCTCTGTGTCTCTCTGTGCCTCTCCGTCCCTCTAGGCCGCCCACTGTCTGTCTCTCTCTATCTTCCTCTGCCTCTTTCTTTCTGTCTCTACCTCTCGCAGCTGCTCTCTGTCTCTCTCTCTTTGTCTCTCTGACTGTATCTCTCCGCCTCTGTTGGCCTCCCCATATCTCTGTCTGTCTACCTCTGTCTCTGTCTGTCTCTCTCCTAGTCTCTTTCTGTCTCCCTCTGTCACTCTCTGTCTCTGTCTGCCTCACTCTGTCTGTCTTCCTCACTCTCCCTCGCCGTCCCTTTCTGTCTCTCTCTGCCTCACCATATCTCTCTCTCTCTACCTCTGTCTCTGTCTGTCCATCCGCGTCTCTCTCTGTCTCCCTCTGACTCTCGCTGCATCTCTGTCTCTCTCTGCCTCTCCCTGTCTCTCTCTGCCTCTCTCGCCTCTCTCTGCCTCACTCTGCCGCACTCTGCCTCTCTCGCTTTTCTCTGCCTCTCTCTGTCTCTGTCTGTCTCCCTCTGCCTCTGTCTGTCTCTCTCTGTCTCTCTCCGTCTCTCTCTGCCTCTCTCTGCCTCTCGGTCTCTCTCTGCCTCTCCCTGTCTCTCTCTGCCTCTCTCTGCCTCTCGGTCTCTCTCTGCCTCTCCCTGTCTCTCTCTGCCACTTTCCTAGTACCTCAGTGTCTCCACGTCTCTCTGTCAGTCTCTCACTCTCTCCGTCTCTCTCTGTCGCGCTTTGCCTCTACCTGTCCCTCCCTACCTATTGCTGTCTTTCTCTGTCTCCCTCTGTCTCTCTCGCTTTCCTCTGCCTCTCTCTGTCTCTCTCTGTCTCCCCATGTCTCTCTCTGTCTCTCGCTGCCTCTCTCTGTCTGTCTCTGCCTTTCGCTGCCTCTCTCTTTCTCGCTCCCTCTCTCCGCCTCTCTTCGCCTCTCTCTGTCGCCCTCTGTCTCTCTCGATGTTCTCTGCCTCTCTCTGTCTCTCTCTGCCTCTCCCTGTCTCTCTCTGCCTCCCTCTGTCTCGCTCCCTCTCTGTCCCTCTCGGCCTTTCCTTGTCTCTCTTTCCCTCTCTCCGCCTCGCTCTGCCTCTCTCTGCCTCGCTCTGTCTTACCTCTGCCTTTTTCTGTTTTTCTCTGCCTCTTTCCATCTCTCTCTGTCTCCCTCCGTCTCTCTCTGTCGCTCTCTGTCTCTCCATGTCTTTGTCTGTCTGTCTCTCACTGTCTTTCTCTATCTCCCTCAGCTTCTCTCTGTCTCTCTCTGACTCTCGCTGCCTCTCCCTTCCTTTCTCTCCCTCTCTCCTTCTCTGTCCCTCTCTTTCTCTCTCTGTCTCCCTCTGTCTATCTCTGTGTCTCTCCCCCTCTTTCCGTCTCTCCATGTCTCGTTCTGTCTCCCTCTGGCCCCTTCTGTCTCTCACTGTCTTTCTCTGTCTCCCCCTGGCTCTCTCTGCCTCTTTCTATGTCTCTCTGCCTCTTTTTATGACCCCCTGCCTCTCTGTGCCTCTACATATCTCTCTCTCTCTACCTCTGTCTCTGTCTGCCTATCCCTGTCTCACTCTGTCACTCTCTGTTTCTCTCTGTCGCTCTGTGTGTCTCCGCGTCTCTCTCTCTGTCTCCCTCTTCCTCTCTCTGCCTCTCCTTGTCTCTCTCTGCCTCTCCCTACCGCTCTCTTCTACTTTCCATGTCCCCCAGTATCTCTCCGCCTCTCTCCGCCTCTCTCTGTCGCCCTCTGTCTCTCTCGCTGTTCTCTGCCTCTCTCTAGCTCTCTCTGTCTCTCCATGTCTCTCTCTGTCTCCCTCTGCCTCTCTCTGTCTCTCACTGACTTTCTCTGTCACTCCCTGTCACTCTCTCTGTCTCTCTCTATCTCTATCAGTTTCTCTGCGTCTGTCTCTGTGTCTCTCTGTGCCTCTCCGTCCCTCTAGGCCGCCCACTGTCTGTCTCTCTCTATCTTCCTCTGCCTCTCTCTTTCTGTCTCTACCCCTCGCAGCTGCTCTCTGTCTCTCTCTCTTTGTCTCTCTGACTGTATCTCTCCGCCACTGTTGGCCTCCCCATATCTCTCTCTGTCTACTTCTGTCTCTGTCTGTCTCTCTCCTTGTCTCTTTCTGTCTCCCTCTGTCACTCTCTGTCTCTGTCTGCCTCACTCTGTCTGTCTTCCTCACTCTCCCTCGCCGTCCCTTTCTGTCTCTCTCTGCCTCACCATATCTCTCTCTCTCTACCTCTGTCTCTGTCGGTCCATCCGCGTCTCTCTCTCTGTCTCCCTCTGACTCTCTCTGCATCTCTGTCTCTCTCTGCCTCTCCCTGTCTCTCTCTGCCTCTCTCGCCTCTCTCTGCCTCACTCTGCCGCACTCTGCCTCTCTCGCTTTTCTCTGCCTCTCTCTGTCTCTGTCTGTCTCCCTCTGCCTCTGTCTGTCTCTCTCTGTCTCTCTCCGTCTCTCTCTGCCTCTCTCTGCCTCTCCCTCTCTCTCTCTGCCTCTCTCTGCCTCTCGGTCTCTCTCTGCCTCTCCCTGTCTCTCTCTGCCACTTTCCTAGTCCCTCAGTGTCTCCACGTCTCTCTGTCAGTCTCTCACTCTCTCCGTCTCTCTCTGTCGCGCTTTGCCTCTACCTGTCCCTCCCTACCTATTGCTGTCTTTCTCTGTCTCCCTCTGTCTCTCTCGCTTTCCTCTGCCTCTCTCTGTCTCTCTCTGCCTCTCCCTGTCTCTCTCTGCCTCTCTCTGCCTCTCTCGCCTCTCTCTGCCTCACTCTGCCGCACTCTGCCTCTCTCGCTTTTCTCTGCCTCTCAGTCTCTGTCTGTCTCCCTCTGCCTCTGTCTGTCTCTCTCTGTCTCTCTCCGTCTGTCTCTGCCTCTCTCTGCCTCTCGGTCTCTCTCTGCCTCTCCCTGTCTCTCTCTGCCTCTCCCTGTCTCTCTCTGCCTCTCTCTGCCTCCCGGTCTCTCTCTGCCTCTCCCTGTCTCTCTCTGCCACTTTCCTAGTTCCCCAGTGTCTCCACGTCTTTCTGTCAGTCTCTCACTCTCTCTGTCTCTCTCTGTCACGCTTTGCCTCTACCTGTCTCTCCCTACCTATTTCTGTCTTTCTCTGTCTCTCTCGCTTTTCTCTGCCTCTCTCTGTCTCTCCATGTCTCTCTCTATCTCTCTCATCATCTCTCTGTCTGTCTCCGCCTCTCTCTGCCTCTCTCTGTCTGTCTCTGCCTTTCGCTGCCTCTCTCTTTCTCGCTGCCTCTCTCCGCCTCTCTTCGCCTCTCTCTGTCGCCCTCTGTCTCTCTCGATGTTCTCTGCCTCTCTCTGTCTCTCTCTGCCTCTCCCTGTCTCTCTCTGCCTCCATCTGTCTCGCTCCCTCTCTGTCCCTCTCGGCCTTTCCTTGTCTCTCTTTCTCTCTCTCCGCCTCGCTCTGCCTCTCTCTGCCTCGCTCTGTCTTACCTCTGCCTCTTTCTGTTTTTCTCTGCCTCTTTCCATCTCTCTCTGTCTCCCTCCGTCTCTCTCTGTCGCTCTCTGTCTCTCCATGTCTTTGTCTGTCTGTCTCTCACTGTCTTTCTCTATCTCCCTCAGCTTCTCTCTGTCTCCCTCTGACTCTCGATGCATCTCTGTCTCTCTCTGCCTCTCCCTGTCTCTCTCTGCCTCTCTCTGCCTCTCTCGCCTCTCTCTGCCTCACTCTGCCGCACTCTGCCTCTCTCGCTTTTCTCTTCCTCTCTCTGTCTCTGTCTGTCTCCCTCTGCCTCTGTCTGCTTTCTCTCTGTCTCTCTCCGTCTCTCTCTCTGCCTCTCCCTGTCTCTCTCTGCCTATTTCCTAGTCCCTCAGTGTCTCCACGTCTCTCTCTCAGTCTCTCACTCTCTCTGTCTCTCTCTGTCGCGCTTTGCCTCTACCTGTCCCTCCCTACCTATTGCTGTCTTTCTCTGTCTCCCTCTGTCTCTCTCGCTTTGCTCTGCCCCTTTCTGTCTCTCTCTGCCTCACCACATCTCTCTCTCTCTACCTCTGTCTCTGTCTGTCCATCCGTGTCTCTCTCTGTCTCCCTCTGACTCCCTCTGCATCTCTGTCTCTCTCTGCCTCTCCCTGTCTCTCTCTGCCTCTCTCTGCCTCTCTCGCCTCTCTCTGCCTCACTCTGCCGCACTCTGCCGCACTCTGCCTCTCTCGCTTTTCTCTGCCTCGCTCTGTCTCTGTCTGTCTCCCTCTGCCTCTGTCTGTCTCTCTCTGTCTCTCTCCGTCTCTCTCTGCCTCTCTCTGCCTCTCGGTCTCTCTCTTCCTCTCCCTGTCTCTCTCTGCCTCTCCCTGTCTCTCTCTGCCACTTTCCTAGTCCCTCAGTGTCTCCACGTCTCTCTGTCCGTCTCTCACTCTCTCTGTCTCTCTCTGTCGCGCTTTGCCTCTACCTGTCCCTCCCTACCTATTGCTGTCTTTCTCTGTCTCCCTCTGTCTCTCTCGCTTTGCTCTGCCTCTCTCTGTCTCTATCTGTCTCTCCATGTCTCTCTCTGTCTCTCGCTGCCTCTCTCTGTCTGTCTCTGCCTTTCGCTGCCTCTCTCTTTCTCGCTGCCTCTCTCCGCCTCTCTCCGCCTCTCTCTGTCGCCCTCTGTCTCTCTCGATGTTCTCTGCCTCTCTCTGTCTCTCTCTGCCTCTCCATGTCTCTCTCTGCCTCCCTCTGTCTCGCTCCCTCTCTGTCCCTCTCGGCCTTTCCTTGTCTCTCTTTCCCTCTCTCCGCCTCGCTCTGCCTCTCTCTGCCTCTCTCTGTCTTACCTCTGGCACTGTCTGTTTCTCTCTGCCTCTTTCCAACTCTCTCTGTCTCCCTCCGCCTCACTCTGCCTCTCTCTGCTTCTCTTCATCTCTCTCTCTCTCTCTACCTCAGTCTATCTCTTTTGGTCTTTCTGTGTCTCCCTCTGTCCCTCTCTGTCTCTGTCTGTCTCCCTCGCTGTCCCTTTCTGTCTCTCTCTGCCTCTCGCTGCCTCTACCTGTCTCTCCCTTCCTATTTCTGTCTTTCTCTGTCTCCCTCTGTCTCTCTCGCTTTGCTCTGCCCCTCTCTGTCTCTCCATGTCTCTCTCTGTCTCTCTCTGTCTGTCTGTGCCTCCCGCTGCCTCTCTCCGCTCCTCTCTGCCTCTCTCGGCCTCTCTTCGCCTCGCTCTATCGCCCTCTGTCTCTCTCGCTGTTCTCTGCCTCTCTCTAGCTCTCTCTGTCTCTCCATGTCTCTCTCTGTCTCCCTCTGCCTCTCTCTGTCTCTCTCTGTCTGCCTCTGCCTCTGTCTGTCTCTCACTGACTTTCTCTGTCACTCCCTGTCACTCTCTCTGTCTCTCTCTATCTCCATCAGTCTCTCTGCGTCTGTCTCTGTGTCTCTCTGTGCCTCTCCGTCCCTCTATGCCGCTCTCTGTCTGTCTCTCTCTATCTTCCTCTGCCTGTCTCTTTCTGTCTCTACCTCTCGCAGCTGCTCTCTGTCTCTCTGTCTCTCTCTCTTTGTCTCTCTGACTGTATCTCTCCGCCTCTGTTGGCCTCCCCATATCTCTCTCTGTCTACCTCTGTCTCTGTCTGTCTCTCTCCTAGTCTCTTTCTGTCTCCCTCTGTCACTCTCTGTCTCTGTCTGCCTCACTCTGTCTGTCTTCCTCACTCTCCCTCGCCGTCCCTTTCTGTCTCTCTCTGCCTCACCATATCTCTCTCTCTCTACCTCTGTCTCTGTCTGTCCATCCGCGTCTCTCTCTTTCTCCCTCTGACTCTCTCTGCATCTCTGTCTCTCTCTGCCTCTCCCTGTCTCTCTCTGCCTCTCTCGCCTCTCTCTGCCTCACTCTGCCGCACTCTGCCTCTCTCGCTTTTCTCTGCCTCTCTCTGTCTCTGTCTGTCTCCCTCTGCCTCTGTCTGTCTCTCTCTGTCTCTCTCCGTCTCTGTGTGCCTCTCTCTGCCTCTCGGTCTCTCTCTGCCTCTCCCTGTCTCTCTCTGCCTCTCTCTGCCTCTCGGTCTCTCGCTGCCTCTCGGTCTCTCTCTGCCTCTCCCTGTCTCTCTCTGCCACTTGCCTAGTCCCTCAGTGTCTCCACGTCTCTCTGTCAGTCTCTCACTCTCTCTGTCTCTCTCTGTCGCGCTTTGCATCTACCTGTCCCTCCCTACCTATTGCTGTCTTTCTCTGTCTCCCTCTGTCTCTCTCGCTTTCCTCTGCCTCTCTCTGTCTCTCTCTGTCTCTCCATGTCTCTCTCTGTCTCTCGCTGCCTCTCTCTGTCTGTCTCTGCCTTCCGCTGCCTCTCTCTTTCTCGCTGCCTCTCTCCGCCTCTCTTCGCCTCTCTCTGTCGCCCTCTGTCTCTCTCGATGTTCTCTGCCTCTCTCTGTCTCTCTCTGCCTCTCCCTGCCTCTCTCTTCTACTTTCCATGTCCCCCAGTGTCTCTCCGTCTCTCTGTCAGTCTCTCACTCTCTCTGTCCCTCTCTGTCGCTCTTTGCCTCTACCTGTCTCTCCCTACCTATTTCTGTCTTTCTCTGTCTCCCTCTGTCTCTCTCGCTTTTCTCTGCCTCTCTCTGTCTCTGTCTGTCTCCCTCTGCCTCTGTCTGTCTCTCTCTGTCTCTCTCCGTCTCTCTCTGCCTCTCTCTGCCTCTCGGTCTCTCTCTGCCTCTCCCTGTCTCTCTCTGCCTCTCTCTGCCTCTCGGTCTCTCTCTGCCTCTCCCTGTCTCTCTCTGCCTCTTTCCTAGTCCCTCAGTGTCTCCACGTCTCTCTGTCAGTCTCTCACTCTCTCTGTCTCTCTCTGTCGCGCTTTGCCTCTACCTGTCCCTCCCTACCTATTGCTGTCTTTCTCTGTCTCCCTCTGTCTCTCTCGCTTTCCTCTGCCTCTCTCTGTCTCTCTCTGTCTCCCCATGTCTCTCTCTGTCTCTCGCTGCCACTCTCTGTCTGTCTCTGCCTTTCGCTGCCTCTCTCGTTCTCGCTGCCTCTCTTCGCCTCTCTCTGTCGCCCTCTGTCTCTCTCGATGTTCTCTGCCTCTCTCTGTCTCTCTCTGCCTCTCCCTGTCTCTCTCTGCCTCCCTCTGTCTCGCTCCCTCTCTGTCCCTCTCGGCCTTTCCTTGTCTCTCTTTCCCTCTCTCCGCCTCGCTCTGCCTCTCTCTGCCTCGCTCTGTCTTACCTCTGCCTATTGTAGTATCGTAAATGCGTTTGTAATTTAAGTTTAGAGTAAGTTTATAGTAAGTTAGGATTAGGACAAATAGTAATTTGTCCATAAGTGCTGGAGTAGTTCGTTTATGATGGGTCCGAGGACTCAAGCATAGACGAGCAATCCAGATATATTGCGGGTCGGAAGACCCAGGTCAGAGACGACCATGGGGACTTCCCCATGAACGTCGCACACAAGGTGGTCACGTTGGCCCATGCCGCTGACGTCAGGGGGAAAAACCTTTCCCGTACTGACCGTGTTGACCTCGGAGTGGGGGGCGACGTAGGGCACCCTGATAGACCCTTATGAGGAGGGAGAACATCAGAGTGTGTCGAGAGATCTTGAGGAGAAGGTCAGCGGGTAGAGTCGAGCATTCATAGTTAGAGTTCAGAGTTAGAGTTTAGAGTTAGAGTTAGAGCTGAAGTTAAGTTAAGACTAGACCATATTAGACGCTAATTTGTAGAGAATAGTAGCATACTTTTTAACAAGCTGTAGTGTACCGTTTTAAATTGAATAAATGTATTAGTGTAGAAGTGTCGTGTTTCAACTGAAAATCCTTTACCGATATATCCCACATAATTTTGGGGGCTCGTCCGGGATATCGAAAAAAGGATTCAGTAATTAAGAAGTGCGTGAGTGATAACCAGCGATCAAAATGATAAGTGACAGCGAGAAAAACGCAGAAGAACGAGAAGAAGCTGTAGCCAACGACACTGAGGACGAAGCCACATTAGAATCACGCTTAGAAGCCATGAAATTAATAGAGATCAAAGAAGAGCTACGCCAGAGAAGACTGAAGACGACTGGGAATAAAAATGAGCTCATGATAAGATTGAGAAATGTGTGGCAACAGGAACGAGGACAACGTCCACCATCTGGACGTGTACAAAGAAAAAATAAGCAGAACACTCCTGATCGGAAGAAGCACAGAGAAGAGCCAGAAGTCAACAGTGAAGTGAGTGAAGCAGAGAGTTCCAGTCAATCGGACAGTGAAGACGAGTATGATGAACGTAGACGCAGGCGAAGGCGTAAACACCGTGATCAGTACACGTTATCATTTAAGGACGTAGAAGCGTCGCTTGAAAAGTTCAGCGGTGAAGACCATGTCAATGTTGTCAGGTGGCTGAATGATTTTGAGGAAGTAGCTGAAACATGTCACTGGAATGACATTCAGAAAGTTGCCTACGCAAAACAGTTGCTACGAGGGTCAGCAAAGACATTTGTTAATTTTGAAAAGTGCAGAAAGTGGTCAGTGCTGAAAAAATCATTGAAGGATGAGTTTGCAGAAACAGTGGATAGCTATAAAATTCATCAAGAGCTATCGAAGCGCAAGAAGAAACCGGAAGAGAAATTCCAAGCCTACATTTACAGTATGCTGGAGATTGCAGCACAAGCTGACGTTGACACGCCTGCAGTCATCAGATACATCATAACAGGAATTCCAGATGAGCCACATAATAAAACAATGTTGTATGGAGCCAAGACAATTCGGGAACTGAAAGACCGTTTTCTTCAATACGAAGCCATGAAGAATGAAGCAAAGATGAGGAACAGAATACCGAAACAAGAAGATAAAAAGAAAGTTCTCAGGAGCGACATCAAGGCAGAGTTCAGAACAGACTTCAAGACAGGATCCGGAGCAGAGTTCAAGGCTGGAAAACCTGACGGAAAGGGTTGTTACAACTGTGGCGAGAACGGCCACATCGGACGCTTTTGTCCCAACAAGGAGAAGGGCATGAAGTGCTTCAAATGTAAGGATTGGGGTCATCGATCATCTGAGTGCCCTACCAAGAAGAGCAGCGAGAAGACTTCTTCATACGCATCATCCCAAGGGTCAAAAGGAAAACAACTGAAGGAAGTAAAAATCATCGATATGAGGTATTCCGCTGTCATTGACACTGGCAGCGATTTAAGTTTAATAACTAGAGACACTTATAATAAGATTGGATCGCCAGTGTTGGGCAATAGAATCGAGTTTGATGGACTAGGCGCGAAAAATAATTGTACCGATGGTTCGTTTGAGAGCGATTTAACAGTCGATGGCGAACGTTTTAAGATTAATTTTCACGTAGTAGATAATAGTATGATGAGGTATCCCGTGCTAATTGGTGCCGATTTTTTGAATCTGGTAGATTTTCGGTCAGTCGCGGGTAAAGTCATTATCAAGAAGATTCCTGAGAACATGCTTAGAGACGATGCCGAATTGCCTGAAGTATTAAAAATAGATGTAATTGAAGAAAAGAGTATAGATTTATCCCATATCAAAGATGGTAGCGTGTGTGAAGAAATCGAAGCATTAATAGATTCTTATAAGCCCGAGAAGACGCGAGATGTAGGGATAGAGATGAAACTCATCTTAACTGATGAAACACCGATTCACCAACGGCCTAGACGATTATCTTACGCCGAGAGAAAGGAAGTAGATCGACAAACGGATGCATGGCTAGAAGAGGGTATTATCTGTCGCTCGAACTCAGATTTTGCAAGCCCTATTGTACTGGTTCCGAAAAAAAACGGGAAAACGAGAATTTGCGTAGATTTTCGGAAATTGAATAAAAAAATCATTAAGGATCGATACCCGTTGCCATTGATTGAAGACCAGCTAGATCGTTTGCAGGGCGCGCGAGTTTTTACAGCCCTTGATTTAGAGAATGGATTTTTTCATGTAGATGTGGAAAAACAGAGTCGTAAATATACTTCGTTTGTAACGCCGACCGCGCAATTTGAGTTTATAAAGATGCCGTTCGGATTATGTAATTCTCCATCAGTTTTTCAGAAATTTATAAACGCGGTGTTTAGAGATCTAATATCGAAAGATATCGTCTTAACCTATATGGATGATATTATTATTCCGGCATGCAACATTCAGGAAGGTTTAGATAGACTAAAACTTGTCATTAGAGTATCGCGGGAGGCCGGATTAATAATTAATTGGTCAAAGTGCAAATTTTTGGAGACGCGCATCGAGTATCTAGGCCATATCATTGAAAATGGTACCCTGAAGCCTTCAGAGAATAAAGTCAAGGCGGTCGTGAGATTCTCAGAGCCAAAATGCGTAAAAAATATTCAAAGTTTTTTAGGTTTAACCGGATACTTCCGTAAATTCATTCCCGGTTATGCACGTTTAGCCAGACCCTTGTCGAATCTGTTGAAAGCAGATGTAGAATTTAAATTCCAAAATGAAGAGAGAGATGCATTTATTAACCTCAAAAATGCATTGATTAGTCATCCAGTTTTACGGCTATATCGTGTAGGCGCAGAGACAGAGATCCATACTGACGCATCAAAGCTCGGTTATGGTGCTATCCTTTTACAGAAGGATGAAAACGAAAATTCTTTCCATCCTATCGATTTCGCGAGCGGTAAGACGTCTAAAGCCGAAGAAAAATATAGTAGCTACGAGTTAGAAGTACTCGCGATAATTAAATCTTTGAAAAAATTTAGAGTCTACCTATTAGGTATTCCTTTTAAGATTGTCACCGATTGTCAAGCGTTCACGATGACAATGAACAAGCAGGACTTGTGTGTACGCGTAGCACGATGGGCTTTACTCCTACAGGAGTTTAATTTTGAAATTGAGCATCGTCCCGGCAAGAGCATGTCACATGTAGATGCATTAAGTCGAAATCCTTTGCCAGAAGCACTTTTGATAGAAGAGAAAAATGACAGTTTAATCGCCAGATTTAAAAAATGCCAGACTGAAGATAAAGAAATTAGAAGTTTAACTGAGAATGTGTGTAATGGTGAAACCACTGATTTTATTGTACAAAATAATTTATTATATAAGCGAATGAGAGATGATGTTTTACTAGTTGTACCTCATGTCTTGCAGTCGCAAATTATTAGACAGGCACATGAGCAGGGCCATTTTGGCATCACTAAAACTGAGGAAATTGTTAAGAGAGATTACTGGTTTCCGAGAATGCGAGAGAAAATCGAGAGAATTGTACGGGGTTGTATAAATTGCATAGTAAGTGAAAGAAAGCAAGGGAAACAAGAGGGTTTTCTTAATCCCATAGAGAAAGGAGACAAACCCCTTGACACTTACCATATCGATCATATTGGCCCAATGACAATTACAAAGAAACGCTATAGACATATTTTTGTAGTTGTAGATGCTTTTTCTAAATCTGTTTGGTTATATCCTACTCGGTCAACAGATGCAGCCGAGGTAATTGATAGATTAACTAAGCAATCAGTAGTTTTTGGTAATCCGCGACGAATCGTATCGGATCGAGGTAGCGCATTCACATCACATGCATTCAAAGAATATTGCCTAGAGAATGATATTCAGCATTCCTTAGTATGTACTGGCCTTCCGAGGGCTAATGGTCAAGTGGAAAGGGTAAACCGTACGTTGATCCCATTATTAACGAAGTTGTCCGCTCCTAAACCCGATGAGTGGTTTAAACATGTTCACACAGCGCAGATGTTTTTGAATGCGACCTCAAATAGAAGTACGGGTCGAACGCCATTCCAGTTGCTTTTCGGAGTGAATATGCGTTTAAAAGAAAATGTCGAGGTTCGCGCGATGATTGAGGAAGAGTGGATGCATATGTTTGAGGAAGAGCGCAATGAGATTAGAAAAGACGCGAAGCAAAAAATTTGTAAAATTCAGGCCGAAAATCAGAGGAACTATGATAAAAAACGTAAAGAGGCCAAGTATTATAAAGAGGGAGATCTTGTTGCTATTAAACGCACTCAGTTAGGGCCAGGGTTGAAGCTCTATCCAAAGTTTTTAGCTCCATATCGTGTAGTGAGAAAATTACGCAATGATCGATACATTGTGAGAAAAGTAGGAGAACACGAAGGTCCACAAGAGACATCCACATCAGCTGACTACATGAAGCCATGGCTACCTGATGTTGATTACTCTGATGATGAGTAGATTAACATTTGAGGGCAAATGTTCCTGTCAGGACGGCCGAGTGTAGTATCGTAAATGCGTTTGTAATTTAAGTTTAGAGTAAGTTTATAGTAAGTTAGGATTAGGACAAATAGTAATTTGTCCATAAGTGCTGGAGTAGTTCGTTTATGATGGGTCCGAGGACTCAAGCATAGACGAGCAATCCAGATATATTGCGGGTCGGAAGACCCAGGTCAGAGACGACCATGGGGACTTCCCCATGAACGTCGCACACGAGGTGGTCACGTTGGCCCATGCCGCTGAAGTCAGGGGGAAAAACCTTTCCCGTACTGACCGTGTTGACCTCGGAGTGGGGGGCGACGTAGGGCACCCTGATAGACCCTTATGAGGAGGGAGAACATCAGAGTGTGTCGAGAGACCTTGAGGAGAAGGTCAGCGGGTAGAGTCGAGCATTCATAGTTAGAGTTCAGAGTTAGAGTTTAGAGTTAGAGTTAGAGCTGAAGTTAAGTTAAGACTAGACCATATTAGACGCTAATTTGTAGAGAATAGTAGCATACTTTTTAACAAGCTGTAGTGTACCGTTTTAAATTGAATAAATGTATTAGTGTAGAAGTGTCGTGTTTCAACTGAAAATCCTTTACCGATATATCCCACACTATTTCTGTTTTTCTCTGCCTCTTTCCATCTCTCTCTGTCTCCCTCCGTCTCTCTCTATCGCTCTCTGTCTCTCCATGTCTTTGTCTGTCTGTCTCTCACTGTCTTTCTCTATCTCCCTCAGCTTCTCTCTGTCTCTCTCTGACTCTCGCTGCCTCTCCCTTCCTTTCTCTCCCTCTCTCCTTCTCTGTCCCTCTCTTTCTCTCTCTGTCTCCCTCTGTCTCTCTCTGTGTCTCTCTGCCTCTTTCCGTCTCTCCATGTCTCGTTCTGTCTCCCTCTGGCCCCTTCTGTCTCTCACTGTCTTTCTCTGTCTCCCCCTGGCTCTCTCTGCCTCTTTCTATGTCTCTCTGCCTCTTTTTATGACCCCCTGCCTCTCTGTGCCTCGCCATATCTCTCTCTCTCTACCTCTGTCTCTGTCTGCCTATCCCTGTCTCACTCTGTCACTCTCTGTTTCTCTCTGTCGCTCTGTGTGTCTCCGCGTCTCTCTCTCTGTCTCCCTCTTCCTCTCTCTGCATCTCTGTCTCTCTCTGCCTCTCCTTGTCTCTCTCTGCCTCTCCCTACCTCTCTCTTCTACTTTCCATGTCGCCCAGTGTCTCTCCGCCTCTCTCCGCCTCTCACCGTCGCCCTCTGTCTCTCTCGCTGTTCTCTGCCTCTCTCTAGCTCTCTCTGTCTCTCCATGTCTCTCTCTGTCTCCCTCTGCCTCTCTCTGTCTCTCACTGACTTTCTCTGTCACTCCCTGTCACTCTCTCTGTCTCTCTCTATCTCTATCAGTCTCTCTGCGTCTGTCTCTGTGTCTCTCTGTGCCTCTCCGTCCCTCTAGGCCGCCCACTGTCTGTCTCTCTCTATCTTCCTCTGCCTCTCTCTTTCTGTCTCTACCTCTCGCAGCTGCTCTCTGTCTCTCTCTCTTTGTCTCTCTGACTGTATCTCTCCGCCTCTGTTGGCCTCCCCATATCTCTGTCTGTCTACCTCTGTCTCTGTCTGTCTCTCTCCTAGTCTCTTTCTGTCTCCCTCTGTCACTCTCTGTCTCTGTCTGCCTCACTCTGTCTGTCTTCCTCACTCTCCCTCGCCGTCCCTTTCTGTCTCTCTCTGCCTCACCATATCTCTCTCTCTCTAGCTCTGTCTCTGTCTGTCCATCCGCGTCTCTCTCTGTCTCCCTCTGACTCTCGCTGCATCTCTGTCTCTCTCTGCCTCTCCCTGTCTCTCTCTGCCTCTCTCGCCTCTCTCTGCCTCACTCTGCCGCACTCTGCCTCTCTCGCTTTTCTCTGCCTCTCTCTGTCTCTGTCTGTCTCCCTCTGCCTCTGTCTGTCTCTCTCTGTCTCTCTCCGTCTCTCTCTGCCTCTCTCTGCCTCTCGGTCTCTCTCTGCCTCTCCCTGTCTCTCTCTGCCTCTCTCTGCCTCTCGGTCTCTCTCTGCCTCTCCCTGTCTCTCTCTGCCACTTTCCTAGTCCCTCAGTGTCTCCACGTCTCTCTGTCAGTCTCTCACTCTCTCTGTCTCTCTCTGTCGCGCTTTGCCTCTACCTGTCCCTCCCTACCTATTGCTGTCTTTCTCTGTCTCCCTCTGTCTCTCTCGCTTTCCTCTGCCTCTCTCTGTCTCTCTCTGTCTCCCCATGTCTCTCTCTGTCTCTCGCTGCCTCTCTCTGTCTGTCTCTGCCTTTCGCTGCCTCTCTCTTTCTCGCTGCCTCTCTCCGCCTCTCTTCGCCTCTCTCTGTCGCCCTCTGTCTCTCTCGATGTTCTCTGCCTCTCTCTGTCTCTCTCTGCCTCTCCCTGTCTCTCTCTGCCTCCCTCTGTCTCGCTCCCTCTCTGTCCCTCTCGGCCTTTCCTTGTCTCTCTTTCCCTCTCTCCGCCTCGCTCTGCCTCTCTCTGCCTCGCTCTGTCTTACCTCTGCCTTTTTCTGTTTTTCTCTGCCTCTTTCCATCTCTCTCTGTCTCCCTCCGTCTCTCTCTGTCGCTCTCTGTCTCTCCATGTCTTTGTCTGTCTGTCTCTCACTGTCTTTCTCTATCTCCCTCAGCTTCTCTCTGTCTCTCTCTGACTCTCGCTGCCTCTCCCTTCCTTTCTCTCCCTCTCTCCTTCTCTGTCCCTCTCTTTCTCTCTCTGTCTCCCTCTGTCTATCTCTGTGTCTCTCCCCCTCTTTCCGTCTCTCCATGTCTCGTTCTGTCTCCCTCTGGCCCCTTCTGTCTCTCACTGTCTTTCTCTGTCTCCCCCTGGCTCTCTCTGCCTCTTTCTATGTCTCTCTGCCTCTTTTTATGACCCCCTGCCTCTCTGTGCCTCTACATATCTCTCTCTCTCTACCTCTGTCTCTGTCTGCCTATCCCTGTCTCACTCTGTCACTCTCTGTTTCTCTCTGTCGCTCTGTGTGTCTCCGCGTCTCTCTCTCTGTCTCCCTCTTCCTCTCTCTGCCTCTCCTTGTCTCTCTCTGCCTCTCCCTACCTCTCTCTTCTACTTTCCATGTCCCCCAGTGTCTCTCTCGCCTCTCTCTGCCTCACTCTGCCGCACTCTGCCTCTCTCGCTTTTCTCTGCCTCTCTCTGTCTCTGTCTGTCTCCCGCTGCCTCTGTCTGTCTCTCTCTGTCTCTCTCCGTCTCTCTCTGCCTCTCTCTGCCTCTCCCTCTCTCTCTCTGCCTCTCTCTGCCTCTCGGTCTCTCTCTGCCTCTCCCTGTCTCTCTCTGCCACTTTCCTAGTCCCTCAGTGTCTCCACGTCTCTCTGTCAGTCTCTCACTCTCTCCGTCTCTCTCTGTCGCGCTTTGCCTCTACCTGTCCCTCCCTACCTATTGCTGTCTTTCTCTGTCTCCCTCTGTCTCTCTCGCTTTCCTCTGCCTCTCTCTGTCTCTCTCTGCCTCTCCCTGTCTCTCTCTGCCTCTCTCTGGCTCTCTCGCCTCTCTCTGCCTCACTCTGCCGCACTCTGCCTCTCTCGCTTTTCTCTGCCTCTCTCTGTCTCTGTCTGTCTCCCTCTGCCTCTGTCTGTCTCTCTCTGTCTCTCTCCGTCTGTCTCTGCCTCTCTCTGCCTCTCGGTCTCTCTCTGCCTCTCCCTGTCTCTCTCTGCCTCTCCCTGTCTCTCTCTGCCTCTCTCTGCCTCCCGGTCTCTCTCTGCCTCTCCCTGTCTCTCTCTGCCACTTTCCTAGTTCCCCAGTGTCTCCACGTCTTTCTGTCAGTCTCTCACTCTCTCTGTCTCTCTCTGTCACGCTTTGCCTCTACCTGTCTCTCCCTACCTATTTCTGTCTTTCTCTGTCTCTCTCGCTTTTCTCTGCCTCTCTCTGTCTCTCCATGTCTCTCTCTATCTCTCTCACCATCTCTCTGTCTGTCTCCGCCTCTCTCTGCCTCTTTCTGTTTTTCTCTGCCTCTTTCCATCTCTCTCTGTCTCCCTCCGTCTCTCTCTGTCGCTCTCTGTCTCTCCATGTCTTTGTCTGTCTGTCTCTCACTGTCTTTCTCTATCTCCCTCAGCTTCTCTCTGTCTCCCTCTGACTCTCGATGCATCTCTGTCTCTCTCTGCCTCTCCCTGTCTCTCTCTGCCTCTCTCTGCCTCTCTCGCCTCTCTCTGCCTCACTCTGCCGCACTCTGCCTCTCTCGCTTTTCTCTTCCTCTCTCTGTCTCTGTCTGTCTCCCTCTGCCTCTGTCTGCTTTCTCTCTGTCTCTCTCCGTCTCTCTCTCTGCCTCTCCCTGTCTCTCTCTGCCTATTTCCTAGTCCCTCAGTGTCTCCACGTCTCTCTCTCAGTCTCTCACTCTCTCTGTCTCTCTCTGTCGCGCTTTGCCTCTACCTGTCCCTCCCTACCTATTGCTGTCTTTCTCTGTCTCCCTCTGTCTCTCTCGCTTTGCTCTGCCCCTTTCTGTCTCTCTCTGCCTCACCACATCTCTCTCTCTCTACCTCTGTCTCTGTCTGTCCATCCGTGTCTCTCTCTGTCTCCCTCTGACTCTCTCTGCCTCTCGGTCTCTCTCTTCCTCTCCCTGTCTCTCTCTGCCTCTCCCTGCCTCTCTCTTCTACTTTCCATGACCCCAGTGTCTCTCCGCCTCTCTCTGTCGCTCTCTGCCTCCCTCTGTCTCGCTCCCTCTCTGTCCCTCTCTAGCTCTCTCTGTCTCTCTCTGTCTCTCTCTGTCTCCCTCTGCCTCTGTCTGTCTCTCACTGACTTTCTCTGTGACTCCCTGTGACTCTCTCTGTCTCTCTCTATCTCTATCAGTCTCTATGCGTCTGTCTCTGTGTCTCTCTGTGCCTCTCCGTCCCTCTAGACCGCTCACTGTCTGTCTCTCTCTATCTTCCTCTGCCTCTCTCTTTCTGTCTCTACCTCTCGCAGCTGCTCTCTGTCTCTCTCTCTCTCTCTCTTTATCTCTCTGACTGTATGTCTCCGCCTCTGTTGGCCTCCCCATATCTCTCTCTGTCTACCTCTGTCTCTGTCTGTCTCTCTCTGTCTCTCTCCGTCTCTCTCTGCCTCTCTCTGCCTCTCGGTCTCTCTCTGCCTCTCCCTGTCTCTCTCTGCCTCTCTCTGCCTCTCGGTCTCTCGCTGCCTCTCGGTCTCTCTCTGCCTCTCCCTGTCTCTCTCTGCCACTTGCCTAGTCCCTCAGTGTCTCCACGTCTCTCTGTCAGTCTCTCACTCTCTCTGTCTCTCTCTGTCGCGCTTTGCATCTACCTGTCCCTCCCTACCTATTGCTGTCTTTCTCTGTCTCCCTCTGTCTCTCTCGCTTTCCTCTGCCTCTCTCTGTCTCTCTCTGTCTCTCCATGTCTCTCTCTGTCTCTCGCTGCCTCTCTCTGTCTGTCTCTGCCTTTCGCTGCCTCTCTCTTTCTCGCTGCCTCTCTCCGCCTCTCTTCGCCTCTCTCTGTCGCCCTCTGTCTCTCTCGATGTTCTCTGCCTCTCTCTGTCTCTCTCCGCCTCTCTTCGCCTCTCTCTGTCGCCCTCTGTCTCTCTCGATGTTCTCTGCCTCTCTCTGTCTCTCTCTGCCTCTCCCTGCCTCTCGGTCTCTCTCTGCCTCTCGGTCTCTCTCTGCCTCTCTCTGTCTCTCTCTGCCTCTCTCTGCCTCTCGGTCTCTCTCTGCCTCTCCCTGTCTCTCTCTGCCACTTTCCTAGTCCCTCAGTGTCTCCACGTCTCTCTGTCAGTCTCTCACTCTCTCTGTCTCTCTCTGTCGCGCTTTGCCTCTACCTGTCTCTCTCTGCCTCTCTCTGCCTCTCGGTCTCTCGCTGCCTCTCGGTCTCTCTCTGCCTCTCCCTGTCTCTCTCTGCCACTTGCCTAGTCCCTCAGTGTCTCCACGTCTCTCTGTCAGTCTCTCACTCTCTCTGTCTCTCTCTGTCGCGCTTTGCATCTACCTGTCCCTCCCTACCTATTGCTGTCTTTCTCTGTCTCCCTCTGTCTCTCTCGCTTTCCTCTGCCTCTCTCTGTCTCTCTCTGTCTCTCCATGTCTCTCTCTGTCTCTCGCTGCCTCTCTCTGTCTGTCTCTGCCTTTCGCTGCCTCTCTCTTTCTCGCTGCCTCTCTCCGCCTCTCTTCGCCTCTCTCTGTCGCCCTCTGTCTCTCTCGATGTTCTCTGCCTCTCTCTGTCTCTCTCTGCCTCTCCCTGCCTCTCTCTTCTACTTTCCATGTCCCCCAGTGTCTCTCCGTCTCTCTGTCAGTCTCTCACTCTCTCTGTCTCTCTCTGTCGCTCTTTGCCTCTACCTGTCTCTCCCTACCTATTTCTGTCTTTCTCTGTCTCCCTCTGTCTCTCTCGCTTTTCTCTGCCTCTCTCTGTCTCTGTCTGTCTCCCTCTGCCTCTGTCTGTCTCTCTCTGTCTCTCTCCGTCTCTCTCTGCCTCTCTCTGCCTCCCCCCTGTCTCTCTCTGCCTCTCTCTGCCTCTCGGTCTCTCTCTGCCTCTCCCTGTCTCTCTCTGCCACTTTCCTAGTCCCTCAGTGTCTCCACGTCTCTCTGTCAGTCTCTCACTCTCTCTGTCTCTCTCTGTCGCGCTTTGCCTCTACCTGTCCCTCCCTACCTATTGCTGTCTTTCTCTGTCTCCCTCTGGCTCTCTCGCTTTCCTCTGCCTCTCTCTGTCTCTCTCTGTCGCCCCATGTCTCTCTCTGTCTCTCGCTGCCTCTCTCTGTCTGTCTCTGCCTTTCGCTGCCTCTCTCTTTCTCGCTGCCTCTCTTCGCCTCTCTCTGTCGCCCTCTGTCTCTCTCGATGTTCTCTGCCTCTCTCTGTCTCTCTCTGCCTCTCCCTGTCTCTCTCTGCCTCCCTCTGTCTCGCTCCCTCTCTGTCCCTCTCGGCCTTTCCTTGTCTCTCTTTCCCTCTCTCCGCCTCGCTCTGCCTCTCTCTGCCTCGCTCTGTCTTACCTCTGCCTATTTCTGTTTTTCTCTGCCTCTTTCCATCTCTCTCTGTCTCCCTCCGTCTCTCTCTATCGCTCTCTGTCTCTCCATGTCTTTGTCTGTCTGTCTCTCACTGTCTTTCTCTATCTCCCTCAGCTTCTCTCTGTCTCTCTCTGACTCTCGCTGCCTCTCCCTTCCTTTCTCTCCCTCTCTCCTTCTCTGTCCCTCTCTTTCTCTCTCTGTCTCCCTCTGTCTCTCTCTGTGTCTCTCTGCCTCTTTCCGTCTCTCCATGTCTCGTTCTGTCTCCCTCTGGCCCCTTCTGTCTCTCACTGTCTTTCTCTGTCTCCCCCTGGCTCTCTCTGCCTCTTTCTATGTCTCTCTGCCTCTTTTTATGACCCCCTGCCTCTCTGTGCCTCTACATATCTCTCTCTCTCTACCTCTGTCTCTGTCTGCCTATCCCTGTCTCACTCTGTCACTCTCTGTTTCTCTCTGTCGCTCTGTGTGTCTCCGCGTCTCTCTCTCTGTCTCCCTCTTCCTCTCTCTGCCTCTCCTTTTCTCTCTCTGCCTCTCCCTACCTCTCTCTTCTACTTTCCATGTCCCCCAGTGTCTCTCCGCCTCTCTCCGCCTCACTCTGCCGCACTCTGCCTCTCTCGCTTTTCTCTGCCTCTCTCTGTCTCTGTCTGTCTCCCTCTGCCTCTGTCTGTCTCTCTCTGTCTCTCTCCGTCTCTCTCTGCCTCTCTCTGCCTCTCCCTCTCTCTCTCTGCCTCTCTCTGCCTCTCGGTCTCTCTCTGCCTCTCCCTGTCTCTCTCTGCCACTTTCCTAGTCCCTCAGTGTCTCCACGTCTCTCTGTCAGTCTCTCACTCTCTCCGTCTCTCTCTGTCGCGCTTTGCCTCTACCTGACCCTCCCTACCTATTGCTGTCTTTCTCTGTCTCCCTCTGTCTCTCTCGCTTTCCTCTGCCTCTCTCTGTCTCTCTCTGCCTCTCCCTGTCTCTCTCTGCCTCTCTCTGCCTCTCTCGCCTCTCTCTGCCTCACTCTGCCGCACTCTGCCTCTCTCGCTTTTCTCTGCCTCTCTCTGTCTCTGTCTGTCTCCCTCTGCCTCTGTCTGTCTCTCTCTGTCTCTCTCCGTCTGTCTCTGCCTCTCTCTGCCTCTCGGTCTCTCTCTGCCTCTCCCTGTCTCTCTCTGCCTCTCCCTGTCTCTCTCTGTCTGTCTCTGCCTTTCGCTGCCTCTCTCTTTCTCGCTGCCTCTCTCCGCCTCTCTTCGCCTCTCTCTGTCGCCCTCTGTCTCTCTCGATGTTCTCTGCCTCTCTCTGTCGCCCTCTGTCTCTCTCGATGTTCTCTGCCTCTCTCTGTCTCTCTCTGCCTCTCCCTGTCTCTCTCTGCCTCCATCTGTCTCGCTCCCTCTCTGTCCCTCTCGGCCTTTCCTTGTCTCTCTTTCTCTCTCTCCGCCTCGCTCTGCCTCTCTCTGCCTCGCTCTGTCTTACCTCTGCCTCTTTCTGTTTTTCTCTGCCTCTTTCCATCTCTCTCTGTCTCCCTCCGTCTCTCTCTGTCGCTCTCTGTCTCTCCATGTCTTTGTCTGTCTGTCTCTCACTGTCTTTCTCTATCTCCCTCAGCTTCTCTCTGTCTCCCTCTGACTCTCGATGCATCTCTGTCTCTCTCTGCCTCTCCCTGTCTCTCTCTGCCTCTCTCTGCCTCTCTCGCCTCTCTCTGCCTCACTCTGCCGCACTCTGCCTCTCTCGCTTTTCTCTTCCTCTCTCTGTCTCTGTCTGTCTCCCTCTGCCTCTGTCTGCTTTCTCTCTGTCTCTCTCCGTCTCTCTCTCTGCCTCTCCCTGTCTCTCTCTGCCTATTTCCTAGTCCCTCAGTGTCTCCACGTCTCTCTCTCAGTCTCTCACTCTCTCTGTATCTCTCTGTCGCGCTTTGCCTCTACCTGTCCCTCCCTACCTATTGCTGTCTTTCTCTGTCTCCCTCTGTCTCTCTCGCTTTGCTCTGCCCCTTTCTGTCTCTCTCTGCCTCACCACATCTCTCTCTCTCTACCTCTGTCTCTGTCTGTCCATCCGTGTCTCTCTCTGTCTCCCTCTGACTCTCTCTGCATCTCTGTCTCTCTCTGCCTCTCCCTGTCTCTCTCTGCCTCTCTCTGCCTCTCTCGCCTCTCTCTGCCTCACTCTGCCGCACTCTGCCGCACTCTGCCTCTCTCGCTTTTCTCTGCCTCGCTCTGTCTCTGTCTGTCTCCCTCTGCCTCTGTCTGTCTCTCTCTGTCTCTCTCCGTCTCTCTCTGCCTCTCTCTGCCTCTCGGTCTCTCTCTTCCTCTCCCTGTCTCTCTCTGCCTCTCCCTGCCTCTCTCTTCTACTTTCCATGACCCCAGTGTCTCTCCGCCTCTCTCTGTCGCTCTCTGCCTCCCTCTGTCTCGCTCCCTCTCTGTCCCTCTCTAGCTCTCTCCGTCTCTCTCTGTCTCTCTCTGTCTCCCTCTGCCTCTGTCTGTCTCTCACTGACTTTCTCTGTGACTCCCTGTCACTCTCTCTGTCTCTCTCTATCTCTATCAGTCTCTATGCGTCTGTCTCTGTGTCTCTCTGTGCCTCTCCGTCCCTCTAGACCGCTCACTGTCTGTCTCTCTCTATCTTCCTCTGCCTCTCTCTTTCTGTCTCTACCTCTCGCAGCTGCTCTCTGTCTCTCTCTCTCTCTCTCTCTCTCTTTATCTCTCTGACTGTATCTCTCCGCCTCTGTTGGCCTCCCCATATCTCTCTCTCTGTCTACCTCTGTCTCTGTCTGTCTCTCTCTGTCTCTCTCCGTCTCTCTCTGCCTCTCTCTGCCTCTCGGTCTCTCTCTGCCTCTCCCTGTCTCTCTCTGCCACTTTCCTAGTCCCTCAGTGTCTCCACGTCTCTCTGTCAGTCTCTCACTCTCTCTGTCTCTCTCTGTCGCGCTTTGCCTCTACCTGTCCCTCCCTACCTATTGCTGTCTTTCTCTGTCTCCCTCTGTCTCTCTCGCTTTGCTCTGCCCCTTTCTGTCTCTCTCTGCCTCACCATATCTCTCTCTCTCTACTTCTGTCTCTGTCTGTCCATCCGCGTCTCTCTCTGTCTCCCTCTGACTCTCTCTGCATCTCTGTCTCTCTCTGACTCTCCCTGTCTCTGTCTGCCTCTCTCTGTCTCTCTCTGTCTCTCCATGTCTCTCTCTGTCTCTCGCTGCCTCTCTCTGTCTGTCTCTGCCTTTCGCTGCCTCTCTCTTTCTCGCTGCCTCTCTCCGCCTCTCTCTGTCTCCCTCTGTCTCTCTCGATGTTCTCTGCCTCTCTCTGTCTCTCTCTGCCTCTCCATGTCTCTCTCTGCCTCCCTCTGTCTCGCTCCCTCTCTGTCCCTCTCGGCCTTTCCTTGTCTCTCTTTCCCTCTCGCCGCCTCGCTCTGCCTCTCTCTGCCTCTCTCTGTCTTACCTCTGGCACTGTCTGTTTCTCTCTGCCTCTTTCCATCTCTCTCTGTCTCCCTCCGCCTCACTCTGCCTCTCTCTGCTTCTCTTCATCTCTCTCTCTCTCTCTACCTCAGTCTATCTCTTTTGGTCTTTCTGTGTCTCCCTCTGTCCCTCTCTGTCTCTGTCTGTCTCCCTCGCTGTCCCTTTCTGTCTCTCTCTGCCTCTCGCTGCCTCTACCTGTCTCTCCCTTCCTATTTCTGTCTTTCTCTGTCTCCCTCTGTCTCTCTCGCTTTGCTCTGCCCCTCTCTGTCTCTCCATGTCTCTCTCTGTCTCTCTCTGTCTGTCTGTGCCTCTCGCTGCCTCTCTCCGCTCCTCTCTGCCTCTCTCGGCCTCTCTTCGCCTCGCTCTATCGCCCTCTGTCTCTCTCGCTGTTCTCTGCCTCTCTCTAGCTCTCTCTGTCTCTCCATGTCTCTCTCTGTCTCCCTCTGCCTCTCTCTGTCTCTCTCTGTCTGCCTCTGCCTCTGTCTGTCTCTCACTGACTTTCTCTGTCACTCCCTGTCACTCTCTCTGTCTCTCTCTACCTCCATCAGTCTCTCTGCGTCTGTCTCTGTGTCTCTCTGTGCCTCTCCGTCCCTCTATGCCGCTCTCTGTCTGTCTCTCTCTATCTTCCTCTGCCTGTCTCTTTCTGTCTCTACCTCTCGCAGCTGCTCTCTGTCTCTCTGTCTCTCTCTCTTTGTCTCTCTGACTGTATCTCTCCGCCTCTGTTGGCCTCCCCATATCTCTCTCTGTCTACCTCTGTCTCTGTCTGTCTCTCTCCTAGTCTCTTTCTGTCTCCCTCTGTCACTCTCTGTCTCTGTCTGCCTCACTCTGTCTGTCTTCCTCACTCTCCCTCGCCGTCCCTTTCTGTCTCTCTCTGCCTCACCATATCTCTCTCTCTCTACCTCTGTCTCTGTCTGTCCATCCGCGTCTCTCTCTGTCTCCCTCTGACTCTCTCTGCATCTCTGTCTCTCTCTGCCTCTCCCTGTCTCTCTCTGCCTCTCTCGCCTCTCTCTGCCTCACTCTGCCGCACTCTGCCTCTCTCGCTTTTCTCTGCCTCTCTCTGTCTCTGTCTGTCTCCCTCTGCCTCTGTCTGTCTCTCTCTGTCTCTCTCCGTCTCTGTGTGCCTCTCTCTGCCTCTCGGTCTCTCTCTGCCTCTCCCTGTCTCTCTCTGCCACTTGCCTAGTCCCTCAGTGTCTCCACGTCTCTCTGTCAGTCTCTCACTCTCTCTGTCTCTCTCTGTCGCGCTTTGCATCTACCTGTCCCTCCCTACCTATTGCTGTCTTTCTCTGTCTCCCTCTGTCTCTCTCGCTTTCCTCTGCCTCTCTCTGTCTCTCCATGTCTCTCTCTGTCTCTCGCTGCCTCTCTCTGTCTGTCTCTGCCTTTCGCTGCCTCTCTCTTTCTCGCTGCCTCTCTCCGCCTCTCTTCGCCTCTCTCTGTCGCCCTCTGTCTCTCTCGATGTTCTCTGCCTCTCTCTGTCTCTCTCTGCCTCTCCCTGCCTCTCTCTTCTACTTTCCATGTCCCCCAGTGTCTCTCCGTCTCTCTGTCAGTCTCTCACTCTCTCTGTCTCTCTCTGTCGCTCTTTGCCTCTACCTGTCTCTCCCTACCTATTTCTGTCTTTCTCTGTCTCCCTCTGTCTCTCTCGCTTTTCTCTGCCTCTCTCTGTCTCTGTCTGTCTCCCTCTGCCTCTGTCTGTCTCTCTCTGTCTCTCTCCGTCTCTCTCTGCCTCTCTCTGCCTCTCCCTGTCTCTCTCTGCCTCTCTCTGCCTCTCGGTCTCTCTCTGCCTCACCCTGTCTCTCTCTGCCACTTTCCTAGTCCCTCAGTGTCTCCACGTCTCTCTGTCAGTCTCTCACTCTCTCTGTCTCTCTCTGTCGCGCTTTGCCTCTACCTGTCCCTCCCTACCTATTGCTGTCTTTCTCTGTCTCCCTCTGTCTCTCTCGCTTTCCTCTGCCTCTCTCTGTCTCTCTCTGTCTCCCCATGTCTCTCTCTGTCTCTCGCTGCCTCTCTCTGTCTGTCTCTGCCTTTCGCTGCCTCTCTCTTTCTCGCTGCCTCTCTTCGCCTCTCTCTGTCGCCCTCTGTCTCTCTCGATGTTCTCTGCCTCTCTCTGTCTCTCTCTTCCTCTCCCTGTCTCTCTCTGCCTCCCTCTGTCTCGCTCCCTCTCTGTCCCTCTCGGCCTTTCCTTGTCTCTCTTTCCCTCTCTCCGCCTCGCTCTGCCTCTCTCTGCCTCGCTCTGTCTTACCTCTGCCTATTTCTGTTTTTCTCTGCCTCTTTCCATCTCTCTCTGTCTCCCTCCGTCTCTCTCTATCGCTCTCTGTCTCTCCATGTCTTTGTCTGTCTGTCTCTCACTGTCTTTCTCTATCTCCCTCAGCTTCTCTCTGTCTCTCTCTGACTCTCGCTGCCTCTCCCTTCCTTTCTCTCCCTCTCTCCTTCTCTGTCCCTCTCTTTCTCTCTCTGTCTCCCTCTGTCTCTCTCTGTGTCTCTCTGCCTCTTTCCGTCTCTCCATGTCTCGTTCTGTCTCCCTCTGGCCCCTTCTGTCTCTCACTGTCTTTCTCTGTCTCCCCCTGGCTCTCTCTGCCTCTTTCTATGTCTCTCTGCCTCTTTTTATGACCCCCTGCCTCTCTGTGCCTCTACATATCTCTCTCTCTCTACTTCTGTCTCTGTCTGCCTATCCCTGTCTCACTCTGTCACTCTCTGTTTCTCTCTGTCGCTCTGTGTGTCTCCGCGTCTCTCTCTCTGTCTCCCTCTTCCTCTCTCTGCCTCTCCTTGTCTCTCTCTGCCTCTCCCTACCTCTCTCTTCTACTTTCCATGTCCCCCAGTGTCTCTCCGCCTCTCTCCGCCTCACTCTGCCGCACTCTGCCTCTCTCGCTTTTCTCTGCCTCTCTCTGTCTCTGTCTGTCTCCCTCTGCCTCTGTCTGTCTCTCTCTGTCTCTCTCCGTCTCTCTCTGCCTCTCTCTGCCTCTCCCTCTCTCTCTCTGCCTCTCTCTGCCTCTCGGTCTCTCTCTGCCTCTCCCTGTCTCTCTCTGCCACTTTCCTAGTCCCTCAGTGTCTCCACGTCTCTCTGTCAGTCTCTCACTCTCTCCGTCTCTCTCTGTCGCGCTTTGCCTCTACCTGTCCCTCCCTACCTATTGCTGTCTTTCTCTGTCTCCCTCTGTCTCTCTCGCTTTGCTCTGCCCCTTTCTGTCTCTCTCTGCCTCACCATATCTCTCTCTCTCTACTTCTGTCTCTGTCTGTCCATCCGCGTCTCTCTCTGTCTCCCTCTGACTCTCTCTGCATCTCTGTCTCTCTCTGACTCTCCCTGTCTCTGTCTGCCTCTCTCTGTCTCTCTCTGTCTCTCCATGTCTCTCTCTGTCTCTCGCTGCCTCTCTCTGTCTGTCTCTGCCTTTCGCTGCCTCTCTCTTTCTCGCTGCCTCTCTCCGCCTCTCTCTGTCTCCCTCTGTCTCTCTCGATGTTCTCTGCCTCTCTCTGTCTCTCTCTGCCTCTCCATGTCTCTCTCTGCCTCCCTCTGTCTCGCTCCCTCTCTGTCCCTCTCGGCCTTTCCTTGTCTCTCTTTCCCTCTCGCCGCCTCGCTCTGCCTCTCTCTGCCTCTCTCTGTCTTACCTCTGGCACTGTCTGTTTCTCTCTGCCTCTTTCCATCTCTCTCTGTCTCCCTCCGCCTCACTCTGCCTCTCTCTGCTTCTCTTCATCTCTCTCTCTCTCTCTACCTCAGTCTATCTCTTTTGGTCTTTCTGTGTCTCCCTCTGTCCCTCTCTGTCTCTGTCTGTCTCCCTCGCTGTCCCTTTCTGTCTCTCTCTGCCTCTCGCTGCCTCTACCTGTCTCTCCCTTCCTATTTCTGTCTTTCTCTGTCTCCCTCTGTCTCTCTCGCTTTGCTCTGCCCCTCTCTGTCTCTCCATGTCTCTCTCTGTCTCTCTCTGTCTGTCTGTGCCTCTCGCTGCCTCTCTCCGCTCCTCTCTGCCTCTCTCGGCCTCTCTTCGCCTCGCTCTATCGCCCTCTGTCTCTCTCGCTGTTCTCTGCCTCTCTCTAGCTCTCTCTGTCTCTCCATGTCTCTCTCTGTCTCCCTCTGCCTCTCTCTGTCTCTCTCTGTCTGCCTCTGCCTCTGTCTGTCTCTCACTGACTTTCTCTGTCACTCCCTGTCACTCTCTCTGTCTCTCTCTACCTCCATCAGTCTCTCTGCGTCTGTCTCTGTGTCTCTCTGTGCCTCTCCGTCCCTCTATGCCGCTCTCTGTCTGTCTCTCTCTATCTTCCTCTGCCTGTCTCTTTCTGTCTCTACCTCTCGCAGCTGCTCTCTGTCTCTCTGTCTCTCTCTCTTTGTCTCTCTGACTGTATCTCTCCGCCTCTGTTGGCCTCCCCATATCTCTCTCTGTCTACCTCTGTCTCTGTCTGTCTCTCTCCTAGTCTCTTTCTGTCTCCCTCTGTCACTCTCTGTCTCTGTCTGCCTCACTCTGTCTGTCTTCCTCACTCTCCCTCGCCGTCCCTTTCTGTCTCTCTCTGCCTCACCATATCTCTCTCTCTCTACCTCTGTCTCTGTCTGTCCATCCGCGTCTCTCTCTGTCTCCCTCTGACTCTCTCTGCATCTCTGTCTCTCTCTGCCTCTCCCTGTCTCTCTCTGCCTCTCTCGCCTCTCTCTGCCTCACTCTGCCGCACTCTGCCTCTCTCGCTTTTCTCTGCCTCTCTCTGTCTCTGTCTGTCTCCCTCTGCCTCTGTCTGTCTCTCTCTGTCTCTCTCCGTCTCTGTGTGCCTCTCTCTGCCTCTCGGTCTCTCTCTGCCTCTCCCTGTCTCTCTCTGCCACTTGCCTAGTCCCTCAGTGTCTCCACGTCTCTCTGTCAGTCTCTCACTCTCTCTGTCTCTCTCTGTCGCGCTTTGCATCTACCTGTCCCTCCCTACCTATTGCTGTCTTTCTCTGTCTCCCTCTGTCTCTCTCGCTTTCCTCTGCCTCTCTCTGTCTCTCTCTGTCTCTCCATGTCTCTCTCTGTCTCTCGCTGCCTCTCTCTGTCTGTCTCTGCCTTTCGCTGCCTCTCTCTTTCTCGCTGCCTCTCTCCGCCTCTCTTCGCCTCTCTCTGTCGCCCTCTGTCTCTCTCGATGTTCTCTGCCTCTCTCTGTCTCTCTCTGCCTCTCCCTGCCTCTCTCTTCTACTTTCCATGTCCCCCAGTGTCTCTCCGTCTCTCTGTCAGTCTCTCACTCTCTCTGTCTCTCTCTGTCGCTCTTTGCCTCTACCTGTCTCTCCCTACCCATTTCTGTCTTTCTCTGTCTCCCTCTGTCTCTCTCGCTTTTCTCTGCCTCTCTCTGTCTCTGTCTGTCTCCCTCTGCCTCTGTCTGTCTCTCTCTGTCTCTCTCCGTCTCTCTCTGCCTCTCTCTGCCTCTCCCTGTCTCTCTCTGCCTCTCTCTGCCTCTCGGTCTCTCTCTGCCTCACCCTGTCTCTCTCTGCCACTTTCCTAGTCCCTCAGTGTCTCCACGTCTCTCTGTCAGTCTCTCACTCTCTCTGTCTCTCTCTGTCGCGCTTTGCCTCTACCTGTCCCTCCCTACCTATTGCTGTCTTTCTCTGTCTCCCTCTGTCTCTCTCGCTTTCCTCTGCCTCTCTCTGTCTCTCTCTGTCTCCCCATGTCTCTCTCTGTCTCTCGCTGCCTCTCTCTGTCTGTCTCTGCTTTTCGCTGCCTCTCTCTTTCTCGCTGCCTCTCTTCGCCTCTCTCTGTCGCCCTCTGTCTCTCTCGATGTTCTCTGCCTCTCTCTGTCTCTCTCTGCCTCTCCCTGTCTCTCTCTGCCTCCCTCTGTCTCGCTCCCTCTCTGTCCCTCTCGGCCTTTCCTTGTCTCTCTTTCCCTCTCTCCGCCTCGCTCTGCCTCTCTCTGCCTCGCTCTGTCTTACCTCTGCGTATTTCTGTTTTTCTCTGCCTCTTTCCATCTCTCTCTGTCTCCCTCCGTCTCTCTCTATCGCTCTCTGTCTCTCCATGTCTTTGTCTGTCTGTCTCTCACTGTCTTTCTCTATCTCCCTCAGCTTCTCTCTGTCTCTCTCTGACTCTCGCTGCCTCTCCCTTCCTTTCTCTCCCTCTCTCCTTCTCTGTCCCTCTCTTTCTCTCTCTGTCTCCCTCTGTCTCTCTCTGTGTCTCTCTGCCTCTTTCCGTCTCTCCATGTCTCGTTCTGTCTCCCTCTGGCCCCTTCTGTCTCTCACTGTCTTTCTCTGTCTCCCCCTGGCTCTCTCTGCCTCTTTCTATGTCTCTCTGCCTCTTTTTATGACCCCCTGCCTCTCTGTGCCTCTACATATCTCTCTCTCTCTACCTCTGTCTCTGTCTGCCTATCCCTGTCTCACTCTGTCACTCTCTGTTTCTCTCTGTCGCTCTGTGTGTCTCCGCGTCTCTCTCTCTGTCTCCCTCTTCCTCTCTCTGCCTCTCCTTCTCTCTCTGCCTCTCCCTACCTCTCTCTACTACTTTCCATGTCCCCCAGTGTCTCTCCGCCTCTCTCCGCCTCACTCTGCCGCACTCTGCCTCTCTCGCTTTTCTCTGCCTCTCTCTGTCTCTGTCTGTCTCCCTCTGCCTCTGTCTGTCTCTCTCTGTCTCTCTCCGTCTCTCTCTGCCTCTCTCTGCCTCTCCCTCTCTCTCTCTGCCTCTCTCTGCCTCTCGGTCTCTCTCTGCCTCTCCCTGTCTCTCTCTGCCACTTTCCTAGTCCCTCAGTGTCTCCACGTCTCTCTGTCAGTCTCTCACTCTCTCCGTCTCTCTCTGTCGCGCTTTGCCTCTACCTGTCCCTCCCTACCTATTGCTGTCTTTCTCTGTCTCCCTCTGTCTCTCTCGCTTTCCTCTGCCTCTCTCTGTCTCTCTCTGCCTCTCCCTGTCTCTCTCTGCCTCTCTCTGCCTCTCTCGCCTCTCTCTGCCTCACTCTGCCGCACTCTGCCTCTCTCGCTTTTCTCTGCCTCTCTCTGTCTCTGTCTGTCTCCCTCTGCCTCTGTCTGTCTCTCTCTGTCTCTCTCCGTCTGTCTCTGCCTCTCTCTGCCTCTCGGTCTCTCTCTGCCTCTCCCTGTCTCTCTCTGTCTGTCTCTGCCTTTCGCTGCCTCTCTCTTTCTCGCTGCCTCTCTCCGCCTCTCTTCGCCTCTCTCTGTCGCCCTCTGTCTCTCTCGATGTTCTCTGCCTCTCTCTGTCGCCCTCTGTCTCTCTCGATGTTCTCTGCCTCTCTCTGTCTCTCTCTGCCTCTCCCTGTCTCTCTCTGCCTCCATCTGTCTCGCTCCCTCTCTGTCCCTCTCGGCCTTTCCTTGTCTCTCTTTCTCTCTCTCCGCCTCGCTCTGCCTCTCTCTGCCTCGCTCTGTCTTACCTCTGCCTCTTTCTGTTTTTCTCTGCCTCTTTCCATCTCTCTCTGTCTCCCTCCGTCTCTCTCTGTCGCTCTCTGTCTCTCCATGTCTTTGTCTGTCTGTCTCTCACTGTCTTTCTCTATCTCCCTCAGCTTCTCTCTGTCTCCCTCTGACTCTCGATGCATCTCTGTCTCTCTCTGCCTCTCCCTGTCTCTCTCTGCCTCTCTCTGCCTCTCTCGCCTCTCTCTGCCTCACTCTGCCGCACTCTGCCTCTCTCGCTTTTCTCTTCCTCTCTCTGTCTCTGTCTGTCTCCCTCTGCCTCTGTCTGCTTTCTCTCTGTCTCTCTCCGTCTCTCTCTCTGCCTCTCCCTGTCTCTCTCTGCCTATTTCCTAGTCCCTCAGTGTCTCCACGTCTCTCTCTCAGTCTCTCACTCTCTCTGTCTCTCTCTGTCGCGCTTTGCCTCTACCTGTCCCTCCCTACCTATTGCTGTCTTTCTCTGTCTCCCTCTGTCTCTCTCGCTTTGCTCTGCCCCTTTCTGTCTCTCTCTGCCTCACCACATCTCTCTCTCTCTACCTCTGTCTCTGTCTGTCCATCCGTGTCTCTCTCTGTCTCCCTCTGACTCTCTCTGCATCTCTGTCTCTCTCTGCCTCTCCCTGTCTCTCTCTGCCTCTCTCTGCCTCTCTCGCCTCTCTCTGCCTCACTCTGCCGCACTCTGCCGCACTCTGCCTCTCTCGCTTTTCTCTGCCTCGCTCTGTCTCTGTCTGTCTCCCTCTGCCTCTGTCTGTCTCTCTCTGTCTCTCTCCGTCTCTCTCTGCCTCTCTCTGCCTCTCGGTCTCTCTCTTCCTCTCCCTGTCTCTCTCTGCCTCTCCCTGCCTCTCTCTTCTACTTTCCATGACCCCAGTGTCTCTCCGCCTCTCTCTGTCGCTCTCTGCCTCCCTCTGTCTCGCTCCCTCTCTGTCCCTCTCTAGCTCTCTCCGTCTCTCTCTGTCTCTCTCTGTCTCCCTCTGCCTCTGTCTGTCTCTCACTGACTTTCTCTGTGACTCCCTGTCACTCTCTCTGTCTCTCTCTATCTCTATCAGTCTCTATGCGTCTGTCTCTGTGTCTCTCTGTGCCTCTCCGTCCCTCTAGACCGCTCACTGTCTGTCTCTCTCTATCTTCCTCTGCCTCTCTCTTTCTGTCTCTACCTCTCGCAGCTGCTCTCTGTCTCTCTCTCTCTCTCTCTCTCTCTCTCTTTATCTCTCTGACTGTATCTCTCCGCCTCTGTTGGCCTCCCCATATCTCTCTCTCTGTCTAGCTCTGTCTCTGTCTGTCTCTCTCTGTCTCTCTCCGTCTCTCTCTGCCTCTCTCTGCCTCTCGGTCTCTCTCTGCCTCTCCCTGTCTCTCTCTGCCACTTTCCTAGTCCCTCAGTGTCTCCACGTCTCTCTGTCAGTCTCTCACTCTCTCTGTCTCTCTCTGTCGCGCTTTGCCTCTACCTGTCCCTCCCTACCTATTGCTGTCTTTCTCTGTCTCACTCTGTCTCTCTCGCTTTGCTCTGCCCCTTTCTGTCTCTCTCTGCCTCACCATATCTCTCTCTCTCTACTTCTGTCTCTGTCTGTCCATCCGCGTCTCTCTCTGTCTCCCTCTGACTCTCTCTGCATCTCTGTCTCTCTCTGACTCTCCCTGTCTCTGTCTGCCTCTCTCTGTCTCTCTCTGTCTCTCCATGTCTCTCTCTGTCTCTCGCTGCCTCTCTCTGTCTGTCTCTGCCTTTCGCTGCCTCTCTCTTTCTCGCTGCCTCTCTCCGCCTCTCTCTGTCTCCCTCTGTCTCTCTCGATGTTCTCTGCCTCTCTCTGTCTCTCTCTGCCTCTCCATGTCTCTCTCTGCCTCCCTCTGTCTCGCTCCCTCTCTGTCCCTCTCGGCCTTTCCTTGTCTCTCTTTCCCTCTCGCCGCCTCGCTCTGCCTCTCTCTGCCTCTCTCTGTCTTACCTCTGGCACTGTCTGTTTCTCTCTGCCTCTTTCCATCTCTCTCTGTCTCCCTCCGCCTCACTCTGCCTCTCTCTGCTTCTCTTCATCTCTCTCTCTCTCTCTACCTCAGTCTATCTCTTTTGGTCTTTCTGTGTCTCCCTCTGTCCCTCTCTGTCTCTGTCTGTCTCCCTCGCTGTCCCTTTCTGTCTCTCTCTGCCTCTCGCTGCCTCTACCTGTCTCTCCCTTCCTATTTCTGTCTTTCTCTGTCTCCCTCTGTCTCTCTCGCTTTGCTCTGCCCCTCTCTGTCTCTCCATGTCTCTCTCTGTCTCTCTCTGTCTGTCTGTGCCTCTCGCTGCCTCTCTCCGCTCCTCTCTGCCTCTCTCGGCCTCTCTTCGCCTCGCTCTATCGCCCTCTGTCTCTCTCGCTGTTCTCTGCCTCTCTCTAGCTCTCTCTGTCTCTCCATGTCTCTCTCTGTCTCCCTCTGCCTCTCTCTGTCTCTCTCTGTCTGCCTCTGCCTCTGTCTGTCTCTCACTGACTTTCTCTGTCACTCCCTGTCACTCTCTCTGTCTCTCTCTACCTCCATCAGTCTCTCTGCGTCTGTCTCTGTGTCTCTCTGTGCCTCTCCGTCCCTCTATGCCGCTCTCTGTCTGTCTCTCTCTATCTTCCTCTGCCTGTCTCTTTCTGTCTCTACCTCTCGCAGCTGCTCTCTGTCTCTCTGTCTCTCTCTCTTTGTCTCTCTGACTGTATCTCTCCGCCTCTGTTGGCCTCCCCATATCTCTCTCTGTCTACCTCTGTCTCTGTCTGTCTCTCTCCTAGTCTCTTTCTGTCTCCCTCTGTCACTCTCTGTCTCTGTCTGCCTCACTCTGTCTGTCTTCCTCACTCTCCCTCGCCGTCCCTTTCTGTCTCTCTCTGCCTCACCATATCTCTCTCTCTCTACCTCTGTCTCTGTCTGTCCATCCGCGTCTCTCTCTGTCTCCCTCTGACTCTCTCTGCATCTCTGTCTCTCTCTGCCTCTCCCTGTCTCTCTCTGCCTCTCTCGCCTCTCTCTGCCTCACTCTGCCGCACTCTGCCTCTCTCGCTTTTCTCTGCCTCTCTCTGTCTCTGTCTGTCTCCCTCTGCCTCTGTCTGTCTCTCTCTGTCTCTCTCCGTCTCTGTGTGCCTCTCTCTGCCTCTCGGTCTCTCTCTGCCTCTCCCTGTCTCTCTCTGCCACTTGCCTAGTCCCTCAGTGTCTCCACGTCTCTCTGTCAGTCTCTCACTCTCTCTGTCTCTCTCTGTCGCGCTTTGCATCTACCTGTCCCTCCCTACCTATTGCTGTCTTTCTCTGTCTCCCTCTGTCTCTCTCGCTTTCCTCTGCCTCTCTCTGTCTCTCCATGTCTCTCTCTGTCTCTCGCTGCCTCTCTCTGTCTGTCTCTGCCTTTCGCTGCCTCTCTCTTTCTCGCTGCCTCTCTCCGCCTCTCTTCGCCTCTCTCTGTCGCCCTCTGTCTCTCTCGATGTTCTCTGCCTCTCTCTGTCTCTCTCTGCCTCTCCCTGCCTCTCTCTTCTACTTTCCATGTCCCCCAGTGTCTCTCCGTCTCTCTGTCAGTCTCTCACTCTCTCTGTCTCTCTCTGTCGCTCTTTGCCTCTACCTGTCTCTCCCTACCTATTTCTGTCTTTCTCTGTCTCCCTCTGTCTCTCTCGCTTTTCTCTGCCTCTCTCTGTCTCTGTCTGTCTCCCTCTGCCTCTGTCTGTCTCTCTCTGTCTCTCTCCGTCTCTCTCTGCCTCTCTCTGCCTCTCCCTGTCTCTCTCTGCCTCTCTCTGCCTCTCGGTCTCTCTCTGCCTCACCCTGTCTCTCTCTGCCACTTTCCTAGTCCCTCAGTGTCTCCACGTCTCTCTGTCAGTCTCTCACTCTCTCTGTCTCTCTCTGTCGCGCTTTGCCTCTACCTGTCCCTCCCTACCTATTGCTGTCTTTCTCTGTCTCCCTCTGTCTCTCTCGCTTTCCTCTGCCTCTCTCTGTCTCTCTCTGTCTCCCCATGTCTCTCTCTGTCTCTCGCTGCCTCTCTCTGTCTGTCTCTGCCTTTCGCTGCCTCTCTCTTTCTCGCTGCCTCTCTTCGCCTCTCTCTGTCGCCCTCTGTCTCTCTCGATGTTCTCTGCCTCTCTCTGTCTCTCTCTTCCTCTCCCTGTCTCTCTCTGCCTCCCTCTGTCTCGCTCCCTCTCTGTCCCTCTCGGCCTTTCCTTGTCTCTCTTTCCCTCTCTCCGCCTCGCTCTGCCTCTCTCTGCCTCGCTCTGTCTTACCTCTGCCTATTTCTGTTTTTCTCTGCCTCTTTCCATCTCTCTCTGTCTCCCTCCGTCTCTCTCTATCGCTCTCTGTCTCTCCATGTCTTTGTCTGTCTGTCTCTCACTGTCTTTCTCTATCTCCCTCAGCTTCTCTCTGTCTCTCTCTGACTCTCGCTGCCTCTCCCTTCCTTTCTCTCCCTCTCTCCTTCTCTGTCCCTCTCTTTCTCTCTCTGTCTCCCTCTGTCTCTCTCTGTGTCTCTCTGCCTCTTTCCGTCTCTCCATGTCTCGTTCTGTCTCCCTCTGGCCCCTTCTGTCTCTCACTGTCTTTCTCTGTCTCCCCCTGGCTCTCTCTGCCTCTTTCTATGTCTCTCTGCCTCTTTTTATGACCCCCTGCCTCTCTGTGCCTCTACATATCTCTCTCTCTCTACTTCTGTCTCTGTCTGCCTATCCCTGTCTCACTCTGTCACTCTCTGTTTCTCTCTGTCGCTCTGTGTGTCTCCGCGTCTCTCTCTCTGTCTCCCTCTTCCTCTCTCTGCCTCTCCTTGTCTCTCTCTGCCTCTCCCTACCTCTCTCTTCTACTTTCCATGTCCCCCAGTGTCTCTCCGCCTCTCTCCGCCTCACTCTGCCGCACTCTGCCTCTCTCGCTTTTCTCTGCCTCTCTCTGTCTCTGTCTGTCTCCCTCTGCCTCTGTCTGTCTCTCTCTGTCTCTCTCCGTCTCTCTCTGCCTCTCTCTGCCTCTCCCTCTCTCTCTCTGCCTCTCTCTGCCTCTCGGTCTCTCTCTGCCTCTCCCTGTCTCTCTCTGCCACTTTCCTAGTCCCTCAGTGTCTCCACGTCTCTCTGTCAGTCTCTCACTCTCTCCGTCTCTCTCTGTCGCGCTTTGCCTCTACCTGTCCCTCCCTACCTATTGCTGTCTTTCTCTGTCTCCCTCTGTCTCTCTCGCTTTGCTCTGCCCCTTTCTGTCTCTCTCTGCCTCACCATATCTCTCTCTCTCTACTTCTGTCTCTGTCTGTCCATCCGCGTCTCTCTCTGTCTCCCTCTGACTCTCTCTGCATCTCTGTCTCTCTCTGACTCTCCCTGTCTCTGTCTGCCTCTCTCTGTCTCTCTCTGTCTCTCCATGTCTCTCTCTGTCTCTCGCTGCCTCTCTCTGTCTGTCTCTGCCTTTCGCTGCCTCTCTCTTTCTCGCTGCCTCTCTCCGCCTCTCTCTGTCTCCCTCTGTCTCTCTCGATGTTCTCTGCCTCTCTCTGTCTCTCTCTGCCTCTCCATGTCTCTCTCTGCCTCCCTCTGTCTCGCTCCCTCTCTGTCCCTCTCGGCCTTTCCTTGTCTCTCTTTCCCTCTCGCCGCCTCGCTCTGCCTCTCTCTGCCTCTCTCTGTCTTACCTCTGGCACTGTCTGTTTCTCTCTGCCTCTTTCCATCTCTCTCTGTCTCCCTCCGCCTCACTCTGCCTCTCTCTGCTTCTCTTCATCTCTCTCTCTCTCTCTACCTCAGTCTATCTCTTTTGGTCTTTCTGTGTCTCCCTCTGTCCCTCTCTGTCTCTGTCTGTCTCCCTCGCTGTCCCTTTCTGTCTCTCTCTGCCTCTCGCTGCCTCTACCTGTCTCTCCCTTCCTATTTCTGTCTTTCTCTGTCTCCCTCTGTCTCTCTCGCTTTGCTCTGCCCCTCTCTGTCTCTCCATGTCTCTCTCTGTCTCTCTCTGTCTGTCTGTGCCTCTCGCTGCCTCTCTCCGCTCCTCTCTGCCTCTCTCGGCCTCTCTTCGCCTCGCTCTATCGCCCTCTGTCTCTCTCGCTGTTCTCTGCCTCTCTCTAGCTCTCTCTGTCTCTCCATGTCTCTCTCTGTCTCCCTCTGCCTCTCTCTGTCTCTCTCTGTCTGCCTCTGCCTCTGTCTGTCTCTCACTGACTTTCTCTGTCACTCCCTGTCACTCTCTCTGTCTCTCTCTACCTCCATCAGTCTCTCTGCGTCTGTCTCTGTGTCTCTCTGTGCCTCTCCGTCCCTCTATGCCGCTCTCTGTCTGTCTCTCTCTATCTTCCTCTGCCTGTCTCTTTCTGTCTCTACCTCTCGCAGCTGCTCTCTGTCTCTCTGTCTCTCTCTCTTTGTCTCTCTGACTGTATCTCTCCGCCTCTGTTGGCCTCCCCATATCTCTCTCTGTCTACCTCTGTCTCTGTCTGTCTCTCTCCTAGTCTCTTTCTGTCTCCCTCTGTCACTCTCTGTCTCTGTCTGCCTCACTCTGTCTGTCTTCCTCACTCTCCCTCGCCGTCCCTTTCTGTCTCTCTCTGCCTCACCATATCTCTCTCTCTCTACCTCTGTCTCTGTCTGTCCATCCGCGTCTCTCTCTGTCTCCCTCTGACTCTCTCTGCATCTCTGTCTCTCTCTGCCTCTCCCTGTCTCTCTCTGCCTCTCTCGCCTCTCTCTGCCTCACTCTGCCGCACTCTGCCTCTCTCGCTTTTCTCTGCCTCTCTCTGTCTCTGTCTGTCTCCCTCTGCCTCTGTCTGTCTCTCTCTGTCTCTCTCCGTCTCTGTGTGCCTCTCTCTGCCTCTCGGTCTCTCTCTGCCTCTCCCTGTCTCTCTCTGCCACTTGCCTAGTCCCTCAGTGTCTCCACGTCTCTCTGTCAGTCTCTCACTCTCTCTGTCTCTCTCTGTCGCGCTTTGCATCTACCTGTCCCTCCCTACCTATTGCTGTCTTTCTCTGTCTCCCTCTGTCTCTCTCGCTTTCCTCTGCCTCTCTCTGTCTCTCTCTGTCTCTCCATGTCTCTCTCTGTCTCTCGCTGCCTCTCTCTGTCTGTCTCTGCCTTTCGCTGCCTCTCTCTTTCTCGCTGCCTCTCTCCGCCTCTCTTCGCCTCTCTCTGTCGCCCTCTGTCTCTCTCGATGTTCTCTGCCTCTCTCTGTCTCTCTCTGCCTCTCCCTGCCTCTCTCTTCTACTTTCCATGTCCCCCAGTGTCTCTCCGTCTCTCTGTCAGTCTCTCACTCTCTCTGTCTCTCTCTGTCGCTCTTTGCCTCTACCTGTCTCTCCCTACCCATTTCTGTCTTTCTCTGTCTCCCTCTGTCTCTCTCGCTTTTCTCTGCCTCTCTCTGTCTCTGTCTGTCTCCCTCTGCCTCTGTCTGTCTCTCTCTGTCTCTCTCCGTCTCTCTCTGCCTCTCTCTGCCTCTCCCTGTCTCTCTCTGCCTCTCTCTGCCTCTCGGTCTCTCTCTGCCTCACCCTGTCTCTCTCTGCCACTTTCCTAGTCCCTCAGTGTCTCCACGTCTCTCTGTCAGTCTCTCACTCTCTCTGTCTCTCTCTGTCGCGCTTTGCCTCTACCTGTCCCTCCCTACCTATTGCTGTCTTTCTCTGTCTCCCTCTGTCTCTCTCGCTTTCCTCTGCCTCTCTCTGTCTCTCTCTGTCTCCCCATGTCTCTCTCTGTCTCTCGCTGCCTCTCTCTGTCTGTCTCTGCTTTTCGCTGCCTCTCTCTTTCTCGCTGCCTCTCTTCGCCTCTCTCTGTCGCCCTCTGTCTCTCTCGATGTTCTCTGCCTCTCTCTGTCTCTCTCTGCCTCTCCCTGTCTCTCTCTGCCTCCCTCTGTCTCGCTCCCTCTCTGTCCCTCTCGGCCTTTCCTTGTCTCTCTTTCCCTCTCTCCGCCTCGCTCTGCCTCTCTCTGCCTCGCTCTGTCTTACCTCTGCGTATTTCTGTTTTTCTCTGCCTCTTTCCATCTCTCTCTGTCTCCCTCCGTCTCTCTCTATCGCTCTCTGTCTCTCCATGTCTTTGTCTGTCTGTCTCTCACTGTCTTTCTCTATCTCCCTCAGCTTCTCTCTGTCTCTCTCTGACTCTCGCTGCCTCTCCCTTCCTTTCTCTCCCTCTCTCCTTCTCTGTCCCTCTCTTTCTCTCTCTGTCTCCCTCTGTCTCTCTCTGTGTCTCTCTGCCTCTTTCCGTCTCTCCATGTCTCGTTCTGTCTCCCTCTGGCCCCTTCTGTCTCTCACTGTCTTTCTCTGTCTCCCCCTGGCTCTCTCTGCCTCTTTCTATGTCTCTCTGCCTCTTTTTATGACCCCCTGCCTCTCTGTGCCTCTACATATCTCTCTCTCTCTACCTCTGTCTCTGTCTGCCTATCCCTGTCTCACTCTGTCACTCTCTGTTTCTCTCTGTCGCTCTGTGTGTCTCCGCGTCTCTCTCTCTGTCTCCCTCTTCCTCTCTCTGCCTCTCCTTCTCTCTCTGCCTCTCCCTACCTCTCTCTACTACTTTCCATGTCCCCCAGTGTCTCTCCGCCTCTCTCCGCCTCACTCTGCCGCACTCTGCCTCTCTCGCTTTTCTCTGCCTCTCTCTGTCTCTGTCTGTCTCCCTCTGCCTCTGTCTGTCTCTCTCTGTCTCTCTCCGTCTCTCTCTGCCTCTCTCTGCCTCTCCCTCTCTCTCTCTGCCTCTCTCTGCCTCTCGGTCTCTCTCTGCCTCTCCCTGTCTCTCTCTGCCACTTTCCTAGTCCCTCAGTGTCTCCACGTCTCTCTGTCAGTCTCTCACTCTCTCCGTCTCTCTCTGTCGCGCTTTGCCTCTACCTGTCCCTCCCTACCTATTGCTGTCTTTCTCTGTCTCCCTCTGTCTCTCTCGCTTTGCTCTGCCCCTTTCTGTCTCTCTCTGCCTCACCATATCTCTCTCTCTCTACTTCTGTCTCTGTCTGTCCATCCGCGTCTCTCTCTGTCTCCCTCTGACTCTCTCTGCATCTCTGTCTCTCTCTGACTCTCCCTGTCTCTGTCTGCCTCTCTCTGTCTCTCTCTGTCTCTCCATGTCTCTCTCTGTCTCTCGCTGCCTCTCTCTGTCTGTCTCTGCCTTTCGCTGCCTCTCTCTTTCTCGCTGCCTCTCTCCGCCTCTCTCTGTCTCCCTCTGTCTCTCTCGATGTTCTCTGCCTCTCTCTGTCTCTCTCTGCCTCTCCATGTCTCTCTCTGCCTCCCTCTGTCTCGCTCCCTCTCTGTCCCTCTCGGCCTTTCCTTGTCTCTCTTTCCCTCTCTCCGCCTCGCTCTGCCTCTCTCTGCCTCTCTCTGTCTTACCTCTGGCACTGTCTGTTTCTCTCTGCCTCTTTCCATCTCTCTCTGTCTCCCTCCGCCTCACTCTGCCTCTCTCTGCTTCTCTTCATCTCTCTCTCTCTCTCTACCTCAGTCTATCTCTTTTGGTCTTTCTGTGTCTCCCTCTGTCCCTCTCTGTCTCTGTCTGTCTCCCTCGCTGTCCCTTTCTGTCTCTCTCTGCCTCTCGCTGCCTCTACCTGTCTCTCCCTTCCTATTTCTGTCTTTCTCTGTCTCCCTCTGTCTCTCTCGCTTTGCTCTGCCCCTCTCTGTCTCTCCATGTCTCTCTCTGTCTCTCTCTGTCTGTCTGTGCCTCTCGCTGCCTCTCTCCGCTCCTCTCTGCCTCTCTCGGCCTCTCTTCGCCTCGCTCTATCGCCCTCTGTCTCTCTCGCTGTTCTCTGCCTCTCTCTAGCTCTCTCTGTCTCTCCATGTCTCTCTCTGTCTCCCTCTGCCTCTCTCTGTCTCTCTCTGTCTGCCTCTGCCTCTGTCTGTCTCTCACTGACTTTCTCTGTCACTCCCTGTCACTCTCTCTGTCTCTCTCTACCTCCATCAGTCTCTCTGCGTCTGTCTCTGTGTCTCTCTGTGCCTCTCCGTCCCTCTATGCCGCTCTCTGTCTGTCTCTCTCTATCTTCCTCTGCCTGTCTCTTTCTGTCTCTACCTCTCGCAGCTGCTCTCTGTCTCTCTGTCTCTCTCTCTTTGTCTCTCTGACTGTATCTCTCCGCCTCTGTTGGCCTCCCCATATCTCTCTCTGTCTACCTCTGTCTCTGTCTGTCTCTCTCCTAGTCTCTTTCTGTCTCCCTCTGTCACTCTCTGTCTCTGTCTGCCTCACTCTGTCTGTCTTCCTCACTCTCCCTCGCCGTCCCTTTCTGTCTCTCTCTGCCTCACCATATCTCTCTCTCTCTACCTCTGTCTCTGTCTGTCCATCCGCGTCTCTCTCTGTCTCCCTCTGACTCTCTCTGCATCTCTGTCTCTCTCTGCCTCTCCCTGTCTCTCTCTGCCTCTCTCGCCTCTCTCTGCCTCACTCTGCCGCACTCTGCCTCTCTCGCTTTTCTCTGCCTCTCTCTGTCTCTGTCTGTCTCCCTCTGCCTCTGTCTGTCTCTCTCTGTCTCTCTCCGTCTCTGTGTGCCTCTCTCTGCCTCTCGGTCTCTCTCTGCCTCTCCCTGTCTCTCTCTGCCTCTCTCTGCCTCTCGGTCTCTCGCTGCCTCTCGGTCTCTCTCTGCCTCTCCCTGTCTCTCTCTGCCACTTGCCTAGTCCCTCAGTGTCTCCACGTCTCTCTGTCAGTCTCTCACTCTCTCTGTCTCTCTCTGTCGCGCTTTGCATCTACCTGTCCCTCCCTACCTATTGCTGTCTTTCTCTGTCTCCCTCTGTCTCTCTCGCTTTCCTCTGCCTCTCTCTGTCTCTCTCTGTCTCTCCATGTCTCTCTCTGTCTCTCGCTGCCTCTCTCTGTCTGTCTCTGCCTTTCGCTGCCTCTCTCTTTCTCGCTGCCTCTCTCCGCCTCTCTTCGCCTCTCTCTGTCGCCCTCTGTCTCTCTCGATGTTCTCTGCCTCTCTCTGTCTCTCTCTGCCTCTCCCTGCCTCTCTCTTCTACTTTCCATGTCCCCCAGTGTCTCTCCGTCTCTCTGTCAGTCTCTCACTCTCTCTGTCTCTCTCTGTCGCTCTTTGCCTCTACCTGTCTCTCCCTACCTATTTCTGTCTTTCTCTGTCTCCCTCTGTCTCTCTCGCTTTTCTCTGCCTCTCTCTGTCTCTGTCTGTCTCCCTCTGCCTCTGTCTGTCTCTCTCTGCCTCTCTCGCCTCTCTCTGCCTCACTCTGCCGCACTCTGCCTCTCTCGCTTTTCTCTGCCTCTCTCTGTCTCTGTCTGTCTCCCTCTGCCTCTGTCTGTCTCTCTCTGTCTCTCTCCGTCTCTGTGTGCCTCTCTCTGCCTCTCGGTCTCTCTCTGCCTCTCCCTGTCTCTCTCTGCCTCTCTCTGCCTCTCGGTCTCTCGCTGCCTCTCGGTCTCTCTCTGCCTCTCCCTGTCTCTCTCTGCCACTTGCCTAGTCCCTCAGTGTCTCCACGTCTCTCTGTCAGTCTCTCACTCTCTCTGTCTCTCTCTGTCGCGCTTTGCATCTACCTGTCCCTCCCTACCTATTGCTGTCTTTCTCTGTCTCCCTCTGTCTCTCTCGCTTTCCTCAGCTTCTCTCTGTCTCTCTCTGACTCTCGTTGCCTCTCCCTTCCTTTCTCTCCCTCTCTCCTTCTCTGTCCCTCTCTTTCTCTCTCTGTCTCCCTCTGTCTCTCTCTGTGTCTCTCTGCCTCTTTCCGTCTCTCCATGTCTCGTTCTGTCTCCCTCTGGCCCCTTCTGTCTCTCACTGTCTACTTCTGTCTCTGTCTGTCTCTCTCCTTGTCTCTTTCTGTCTCCCTCTGTCACTCTCTGTCTCTGTCTGCCTCACTCTGTCTGTCTTCCTCACTCTCCCTCGCCGTCCCTTTCTGTCTCTCTCTGCCTCACCATATCTCTCTCTCTCTACCTCTGTCTCTGTCTGGCCATCCGCGTCTCTCTCTCTGTCTCCCTCTGACTCTCTCTGCATCTCTGTCTCTCTCTGCCTCTCCCTGTCTCTCTCTGCCTCTCTCGCCTCTCTCTGCCTCACTCTGCCGCACTCTGCCTCTCTCGCTTTTCTCTGCCTCTCTCTGTCTCTGTCTGTCTCCCTCTGCCTCTGTCTGTCTCTCTCTGTCTCTCTCCGTCTCTCTCTGCCTCTCTCTGCCTCTCCCTCTCTCTCTCTGCCTCTCTCTGCCTCTCGGTCTCTCTCTGCCTCTCCCTGTCTCTCTCTGCCACTTGCCTAGTCCCTCAGTGTCTCCACGTCTCTCTGTCAGTCTCTCACTCTCTCTGTCTCTCTCTGTCGCGCTTTGCATCTACCTGTCCCTCCCTACCTATTGCTGTCTTTCTCTGTCTCCCTCTGTCTCTCTCGCTTTCCTCTGCCTCTCTCTGTCTCTCTCTGTCTCTCCATGTCTCTCTCTGTCTCTCGCTGCCTCTCTCTGTCTGTCTCTGCCTTTCGCTGCCTCTCTCTTTCTCGCTGCCTCTCTCCGCCTCTCTTCGCCTCTCTCTGTCGCCCTCTGTCTCTCTCGATGTTCTCTGCCTCTCTCTGTCTCTCTCTGCCTCTCCCTGCCTCTCTCTTCTACTTTCCATGTCCACCAGTGTCTCTCCGTCTCTCTGTCAGTCTCTCACTCTCTCTGTCTCTCTCTGTCGCTCTTTGCCTCTACCTGTCTCTCCCTACCTATTTCTGTCTTTCTCTGTCTCCCTCTGTCTCTCTCGCTTTTCTCTGCCTCTCTCTGTCTCTGTCTGTCTCCCTCTGCCTCTGTCTGTCTCTCTCTGTCTCTCTCCGTCTGTCTCTGCCTCTCTCTGCCTCTCGGTCTCTCTCTGCCCCTCCCTGTCTCTCTCTGCCTCTCTCTGCCTCTCGGTCTCTCTCTGCCTCTCCCTGTCTCTCTCTGCCACTTTCCTAGTCCCTCAGTGTCTCCACGTCTCTCTGTCAGTCTCTCACTCTCTCTGTCTCTCTCTGTCGCGCTTTGCCTCTACCTGTCCCTCCCTACCTATTGCTGTCTTTCTCTGTCTCCCTCTGTCTCTCTCGCTTTCCTCTGCCTCTCTCTGTCTCTCTCTGTCTCCCCATGTCTCTCTCTGTCTCTCGCTGCCTCTCTCTGTCTGTCTCTGCCTTTCGCTGCCTCTCTCTTTCTCGCTGCCTCTCTTCGCCTCTCTCTGTCGCCCTCTGTCTCTCTCGATGTTCTCTGCCTCTCTCTGTCTCTCTCTGCCTCTCCCTGTCTCTCTCTGCCTCCCTCTGTCTCGCTCCCTCTCTGTCCCTCTCGGCCTTTCCTTGTCTCTCTTTCCCTCTCTCCGCCTCGCTCTGCCTCTCTCTGCCTCACTCTGTCTTACCTCTGCCTATTTCTGTTTTTCTCTGCCTCTTTCCATCTCTCTCTGTCTCCCTCAGTCTCTCTCTATCGCTCTCTGTCTCTCCATGTCTTTGTCTGTCTGTCTCTCACTGTCTTTCTCTATCTCCCTCAGCTTCTCTCTGTCTCTCTCTGACTCTCGTTGCCTCTCCCTTCCTTTCTCTCCCTCTCTCCTTCTCTGTCCCTCTCTTTCTCTCTCTGTCTCCCTCTGTCTCTCTCTGTGTCTCTCTGCCTCTTTCCGTCTCTCCATGTCTCGTTCTGTCTCCCTCTGGCCCCTTCTGTCTCTCACTGTCTACTTCTGTCTCTGTCTGTCTCTCTCCTTGTCTCTTTCTGTCTCCCTCTGTCACTCTCTGTCTCTGTCTGCCTCACTCTGTCTGTCTTCCTCACTCTCCCTCGCCGTCCCTTTCTGTCTCTCTCTGCCTCACCATATCTCTCTCTCTCTACCTCTGTCTCTGTCTGGCCATCCGCGTCTCTCTCTCTGTCTCCCTCTGACTCTCTCTGCATCTCTGTCTCTCTCTGCCTCTCCCTGTCTCTCTCTGCCTCTCTCGCCTCTCTCTGCCTCACTCTGCCGCACTCTGCCTCTCTCGCTTTTCTCTGCCTCTCTCTGTCTCTGTCTGTCTCCCTCTGCCTCTGTCTGTCTCTCTCTGTCTCTCTCCGTCTCTCTCTGCCTCTCTCTGCCTCTCCCTCTCTCTCTCTGCCTCTCTCTGCCTCTCGGTCTCTCTCTGCCTCTCCCTGTCTCTCTCTGCCACTTTCCTAGTCCGTCAGTGTCTCCACGTCTCTCTGTCAGTCTCTCACTCTCTCCGTCTCTCTCTGTCGCGCTTTGCCTCTACCTGTCCCTCCCTACCTATTGCTGTCTTTCTCTGTCTCCCTCTGTCTCTCTCGCTTTCCTCTGCCTCTCTCTGTCTCTCTCTGCCTCTCCCTGTCTCTCTCTGCCTCTCTCTGCCTCTCTCGCCTCTCTCTGCCTCACTCTGCCGCACTCTGCCTCTCTCGCTTTTCTCTGCCTCTCTCTGTCTCTGTCTGTCTCCCTCTGCCTCTGTCTGTCTCTCTCTGTCTCTCTCCGTCTGTCTCTGCCTCTCTCTGCCTCTCGGTCTCTCTCTGCCTCTCCCTGTCTCTCTCTGCCTCTCCCTGTCTCTCTCTGCCTCTCTCTGCCTCCCGGTCTCTCTCTGCCTCTCCCTGTCTCTCTCTGCCACTTTCCTAGTTCCCCAGTGTCTCCACGTCTTTCTGTCAGTCTCTCACTCTCTCTGTCTCTCTCTGTCACGCTTTGCCTCTACATGTCTCTCCCTACCTATTTCTGTCTTTCTCTGTCTCTCTCGCTTTTCTCTGCCTCTCTCTGTCTCTCCATGTCTCTCTCTATCTCTCTCACCATCTCTCTGTCTGTCTCCGCCTCTCTCTGCCTCTTTCTGTTTTTCTCTGCCTCTTTCCATCTCTCTCTGTCTCCCTCCGTCTCTCTCTGTCGCTCTCTGTCTCTCCATGTCTTTGTCTGTCTGTCTCTCACTGTCTTTCTCTATCTCCCTCAGCTTCTCTCTGTCTCCCTCTGACTCTCTCTGCATCTCTGTCTCTCTCTGCCTCTCCCTGTCTCTCTCTGCCTCTCTCTGCCTCTCTCGCCTCTCTCTGCCTCACTCTGCCGCACTCTGCCGCACTCTGCCTCTCTCGCTTTTCTCTGCCTCGCTCTGTCTCTGTCTGTCTCCCTCTGCCTCTGTCTGTCTCTCTCTGTCTCTCTCCGTCTCTCTCTGCCTCTCTCTGCCTCTCGGTCTCTCTCTTCCTCTCCCTGTCTCTCTCTGCCTCTCCCTGCCTCTCTCTTCTACTTTCCATGACCCCAGTGTCTCTCCGCCTCTCTCTGTCGCTCTCTGCCTCCCTCTGTCTCGCTCCCTCTCTGTCCCTCTCTAGCTCTCTCCGTCTCTCTCTGTCTCTCTCTGTCTCCCTCTGCCTCTGTCTGTCTCTGACTGACTTTCTCTGTGACTCCCTGTCACTCTCTCTGTCTCTCTCTATCTCTATCAGTCTCTATGCGTCTGTCTCTGTGTCTCTCTGTGCCTCTCCGTCCCTCTAGACCGCTCACTGTCTGTCTCTCTCTATCTTCCTCTGCCTCTCTCTTTCTGTCTCTACCTCTCGCAGCTGCTCTCTGTCTCTCTCTCTCTCTCTCTCTCTTTATCTCTCTGACTGTATCTCTCCGCCTCTGTTGGCCTCCCCATATCTCTCTCTGTCTACCTCTGTCTCTGTCTGTCTCTCTCTGTCTCTCTCCGTCTCTCTCTGCCTCTCTCTGCCTCTCGGTCTCTCTCTGCCTCTCCCTGTCTCTCTCTGCCACTTTCCTAGTCCCTCAGTGTCTCCACGTCTCTCTGTCAGTCTCTCACTCTCTCTGTCTCTCTCTGTCGCGCTTTGCCTCTACCTGTCCCTCCCTACCTATTGCTGTCTTTCTCTGTCTCCCTCTGTCTCTCTCGCTTTGCTCTGCCCCTTTCTGTCTCTCTCTGCCTCACCATATCTCTCTCTCTCTACTTCTGTCTCTGTCTGTCCATCCGCGTCTCTCTCTGTCTCCCTCTGACTCTCTCTGCATCTCTGTCTCTCTCTGACTCTCCCTGTCTCTGTCTGCCTCTCTCTGTCTCTCTCTGTCTCTCCATGTCTCTCTCTGTCTCTCGCTGCCTCTCTCTGTCTGTCTCTGCCTTTCGCTGCCTCTCTCTTTCTCGCTGCCTCTCTCCGCCTCTCTCTGTCTCCCTCTGTCTCTCTCGATGTTCTCTGCCTCTCTCTGTCTCTCTCTGCCTCTCCATGTCTCTCTCTGCCTCCCTCTGTCTCGCTCCCTCTCTGTCCCTCTCGGCCTTTCCTTGTCTCTCTTTCCCTCTCTCCGCCTCGCTCTGCCTCTCTCTGCCTCTCTCTGTCTTACCTCTGGCACTGTCTGTTTCTCTCTGCCTCTTTCCATCTCTCTCTGTCTCCCTCCGCCTCACTCTGCCTCTCTCTGCTTCTCTTCATCTCTCTCTCTCTCTCTACCTCAGTCTATCTCTTTTGGTCTTTCTGTGTCTCCCTCTGTCCCTCTCTGTCTCTGTCTGTCTCCCTCGCTGTCCCTTTCTGTCTCTCTCTGCCTCTCGCTGCCTCTACCTGTCTCTCCCTTCCTATTTCTGTCTTTCTCTGTCTCCCTCTGTCTCTCTCGCTTTGCTCTGCCCCTCTCTGTCTCTCCATGTCTCTCTCTGTCTCTCTCTGTCTGTCTGTGCCTCTCGCTGCCTCTCTCCGCTCCTCTCTGCCTCTCTCGGCCTCTCTTCGCCTCGCTCTATCGCCCTCTGTCTCTCTCGCTGTTCTCTGCCTCTCTCTAGCTCTCTCTGTCTCTCCATGTCTCTCTCTGTCTCCCTCTGCCTCTCTCTGTCTCTCTCTGTCTGCCTCTGCCTCTGTCTGTCTCTCACTGACTTTCTCTGTCACTCCCTGTCACTCTCTCTGTCTCTCTCTACCTCCATCAGTCTCTCTGCGTCTGTCTCTGTGTCTCTCTGTGCCTCTCCGTCCCTCTATGCCGCTCTCTGTCTGTCTCTCTCTATCTTCCTCTGCCTGTCTCTTTCTGTCTCTACCTCTCGCAGCTGCTCTCTGTCTCTCTGTCTCTCTCTCTTTGTCTCTCTGACTGTATCTCTCCGCCTCTGTTGGCCTCCCCATATCTCTCTCTGTCTACCTCTGTCTCTGTCTGTCTCTCTCCTAGTCTCTTTCTGTCTCCCTCTGTCACTCTCTGTCTCTGTCTGCCTCACTCTGTCTGTCTTCCTCACTCTCCCTCGCCGTCCCTTTCTGTCTCTCTCTGCCTCACCATATCTCTCTCTCTCTCTACCTCTGTCTCTGTCTGTCCATCCGCGTCTCTCTCTGTCTCCCTCTGACTCTCTCTGCATCTCTGTCTCTCTCTGCCTCTCCCTGTCTCTCTCTGCCTCTCTCGCCTCTCTCTGCCTCACTCTGCCGCACTCTGCCTCTCTCGCTTTTCTCTGCCTCTCTCTGTCTCTGTCTGTCTCCCTCTGCCTCTGTCTGTCTCTCTCTGTCTCTCTCCGTCTCTGTGTGCCTCTCTCTGCCTCTCGGTCTCTCTCTGCCTCTCCCTGTCTCTCTCTGCCTCTCTCTGCCTCTCGGTCTCTCGCTGCCTCTCGGTCTCTCTCTGCCTCTCCCTGTCTCTCTCTGCCACTTGCCTAGTCCCTCAGTGTCTCCACGTCTCTCTGTCAGTCTCTCACTCTCTCTGTCTCTCTCTGTCGCGCTTTGCATCTACCTGTCCCTCCCTACCTATTGCTGTCTTTCTCTGTCTCCCTCTGTCTCTCTCGCTTTCCTCTGCCTCTCTCTGTCTCTCTCTGTCTCTCCATGTCTCTCTCTGTCTCTCGCTGCCTCTCTCTGTCTGTCTCTGCCTTTCGCTGCCTCTCTCTTTCTCGCTGCCTCTCTCCGCCTCTCTTCGCCTCTCTCTGTCGCCCTCTGTCTCTCTCGATGTTCTCTGCCTCTCTCTGTCTCTCTCTGCCTCTCCCTGCCTCTCTCTTCTACTTTCCATGTCCCCCAGTGTCTCTCCGTCTCTCTGTCAGTCTCTCACTCTCTCTGTCTCTCTCTGTCGCTCTTTGCCTCTACCTGTTTCTCCCTACCTATTTCTGTCTTTCTCTGTCTCCCTCTGTCTCTCTCGCTTTTCTCTGCCTCTCTCTGTCTCTGTCTGTCTCCCTCTGCCTCTGTCTGTCTCTCTCTGTCTCTCTCCGTCTGTCTCTGCCTCTCTCTGCCTCTCGGTCTCTCTCTGCCTCTCCCTGTCTCTCTCTGCCTCTCTCTGCCTCTCGGTCTCTCTCTGCCTCTCCCTGTCTCTCTCTGCCACTTTCCTAGTCCCTCAGTGTCTCCACGTCTCTCTGTCAGTCTCTCACTCTCTCTGTCTCTCTCTGTCGCGCTTTGCCTCTACCTGTCCCTCCCTACCTATTGCTGTCTTTCTCTGTCTCCCTCTGTCTCTCTCGCTTTCCTCTGCCTCTCTCTGTCTCTCTCTGTCTCCCCATGTCTCTCTCTGTCTCTCGCTGCCTCTCTCTGTCTGTCTCTGCCTTTCGCTGCCTCTCTCTTTCTCGCTGCCTCTCTTCGCCTCTCTCTGTCGCCCTCTGTCTCTCTCGATGTTCTCTGCCTCTCTCTGTCTCTCTCTGCCTCTCCCTGTCTCTCTCTGCCTCCCTCTGTCTCGCTCCCTCTCTGTCCCTCTCGGCCTTTCCTTGTCTCTCTTTCCCTCTCTCCGCCTCGCTCTGCCTCTCTCTGCCTCACTCTGTCTTACCTCTGCCTATTTCTGTTTTTCTCTGCCTCTTTCCATCTCTCTCTGTCTCCCTCAGTCTCTCTCTATCGCTCTCTGTCTCTCCATGTCTTTGTCTGTCTGTCTCTCACTGTCTTTCTCTATCTTCCTCAGCTTCTCTCTGTCTCTCTCTGACTCTCGTTGCCTCTCCCTTCCTTTCTCTCCCTCTCTCCTTCTCTGTCCCTCTCTTTCTCTCTCTGTCTCCCTCTGTCTCTCTCTGTGTCTCTCTGCCTCTTTCCGTCTCTCCATGTCTCGTTCTGTCTCCCTCTGGCCCCTTCTGTCTCTCACTGTCTTTCTCTGTCTCCCCCTGGCTCTCTCTGCCTCTTTCTATGTCTCTCTGCCTCTTTTTATGACCCCCTGCCTCTCTGTGCCTCTCCATATCTCTCTCTCTCTACCTCTGTCTCTATCTGCCTATCCCTGTCTCACTCTGTCACTCTCTGTTTCTCTCTGTCGCTCTGTGTGTCTCCGCGTCTCTCTCTCTGTCTCCCTCTTCCTCTCTCTGCATCTCTGTCTCTCTCTGCCTCTCCTTGTCTCTCTCTGCCTCTCCCTACCTCTCTCTTCTACTTTCCATGTCCCCCAGTGTCTCTCCGCCTCTCTCCGCCTCTCTCCGTCGCCCTCTGTCTCTCTCGCTGTTCTCTGCCTCTCTCTAGCTCTCTCTGTCTCTCCATGTCTCTCTCTGTCTCCCTCTGCCTCTCTCTGTCTCTCACTGACTTTCTCTGTCACTCCCTGTCACTCTCTCTGTCTCTCTCTATCTCTATCAGTCTCTCTGCGTCTGTCTCTGTGTCTCTCTGTGCCTCTCCGTCCCTCTAGGCCGCCCACTGTCTGTCTCTCTCTATCTTCCTCTGCCTCTTTCTTTCTGTCTCTACCTCTCGCAGCTGCTCTCTGTCTCTCTCTCTTTGTCTCTCTGACTGTATCTCTCCGCCTCTGTTGGCCTCCCCATATCTCTGTCTGTCTACCTCTGTCTCTGTCTGTCTCTCTCCTAGTCTCTTTCTGTCTCCCTCTGTCACTCTCTGTCTCTGTCTGCCTCACTCTGTCTGTCTTCCTCACTCTCCCTCGCCGTCCCTTTCTGTCTCTCTCTGCCTCACCATATCTCTCTCTCTCTACCTCTGTCTCTGTCTGTCCATCCGCGTCTCTCTCTGTCTCCCTCTGACTCTCGCTGCATCTCTGTCTCTCTCTGCCTCTCCCTGTCTCTCTCTGCCTCTCTCGCCTCTCTCTGCCTCACTCTGCCGCACTCTGCCTCTCTCGCTTTTCTCTGCCTCTCTCTGTCTCTGTCTGTCTCCCTCTGCCTCTGTCTGTCTCTCTCTGTCTCTCTCCGTCTCTCTCTGCCTCTCTCTGCCTCTCCCTGTCTCTCTCTGCCTCTCTCTGCCTCTCGGTCTCTCTCTGCCTCTCGGTCTCTCTCTGCCTCTCCCTGTCTCTCCCTGCCACTTTCCTAGTCCCTCAGTGTCTCCACGTCTCTCTGTCAGTCTCTCACTCTCTCCGTCTCTCTCTGTCGCGCTTTGCCTCTACCTGTCCCTCCCTACCTATTGCTGTCTTTCTCTGTCTCCCTCTGTCTCTCTCGCTTTCCTCTGCCTCTCTCTGTCTCTCTCTGTCTCCCCATGTCTCTCTCTGTCTCTCGCTGCCTCTCTCTGTCTGTCTCTGCCTTTCGCTGCCTCTCTCTTTCTCGCTGCCTCTCTCCGCCTCTCTTCGCCTCTCTCTGTCGCCCTCTGTCTCTCTCGATGTTCTCTGCCTCTCTCTGTCTCTCTCTGCCTCTCCCTGTCTCTCTCTGCCTCCATCTGTCTCGCTCCCTCTCTGTCCCTCTCGTCCTTTCCTTGTCTCTCTTTCTCTCTCTCCGCCTCGCTCTGCCTCTCTCTGCCTCGCTCTGTCTTACCTCTGCCTCTTTCTGTTTTTCTCTGCCTCTTTCCATCTCTCTCTGTCTCCCTCCGTCTCTCTCTGTCGCTCTCTGTCTCTCCATGTCTTTGTCTGTCTGTCTCTCACTGTCTTTCTCTATCTCCCTCAGCTTCTCTCTGTCTCCCTCTGACTCTCGATGCATCTCTGTCTCTCTCTGCCTCTCCCTGTCTCTCTCTGCCTCTCTCTGCCTCTCTCGCCTCTCTCTGCCACACTCTGCCGCACTCTGCCTCTCTCGCTTTTCTCTTCCTCTCTCTGTCTCTGTCTGTCTCCCTCTGCCTCTGTCTGCTTTCTCTCTGTCTCTCTCCGTCTCTCTCTCTGCCTCTCCCTGTCTCTCTCTGCCTATTTCCTAGTCCCTCAGTGTCTCCACGTCTCTCTCTCAGTCTCTCACTCTCTCTGTCTCTCTCTGTCGCGCTTTGCCTCTACCTGTCCCTCCCTACCTATTGCTGTCTTTCTCTGTCTCCCTCTGTCTCTCTCGCTTTGCTCTGCCCCTTTCTGTCTCTCTCTGCCTCACCACATCTCTCTCTCTCTACCTCTGTCTCTGTCTGTCCATCCGTGTCTCTCTCTGTCTCCCTCTGACTCTCTCTGCATCTCTGTCTCTCTCTGCCTCTCCCTGTCTCTCTCTGCCTCTCTCTGCCTCTCTCGCCTCTCTCTGCCTCACTCTGCCGCACTCTGCCGCACTCTGCCTCTCTCGCTTTTCTCTGCCTCGCTCTGTCTCTGTCTGTCTCCCTCTGCCTCTGTCTGTCTCTCTCTGTCTCTCTCCGTCTCTCTCTGCCTCTCTCTGCCTCTCGGTCTCTCTCTTCCTCTCCCTGTCTCTCTCTGCCTCTCCCTGCCTCTCTCTTCTACTTTCCATGACCCCAGTGTCTCTCCGCCTCTCTCTGTCGCTCTCTGCCTCCCTCTGTCTCGCTCCCTCTCTGTCCCTCTCTAGCTCTCTCTGTCTCTCTCTGTCTCTCTCTGTCTCCCTCTGCCTCTGTCTGTCTCTCACTGACTTTCTCTGTGACTCCCTGTCACTCTCTCTGTCTCTCTCTATCTCTATCAGTCTCTATGCGTCTGTCTCTGTGTCTCTCTGTGCCTCTCCGTCCCTCTAGACCGCTCACTGTCTGTCTCTCTCTATCTTCCTCTGCCTCTCTCTTTCTGTCTCTACCTCTCGCAGCTGCTCTCTGTCTCTCTCTCTCTCTCTCTTTATCTCTCTGACTGTATGTCTCCGCCTCTGTTGGCCTCCCCATATCTCTCTCTGTCTACCTCTGTCTCTGTCTGTCTCTCTCTGTCTCTCTCCGTCTCTCTCTGCCTCTCTCTGCCACTCGGTCTCTCTCTGCCTCTCGGTCTCTCTCTGCCTCTCTCTGTCTCTCTCTGCCTCTCTCTGCCTCTCGGTCTCTCTCTGCCTCTCCCTGTCTCTCTCTGCCACTTTCCTAGTCCCTCAGTGTCTCCACGTCTCTCTGTCAGTCTCTCACTCTCTCTGTCTCTCTCTGTCGCGCTTTGCCTCTACCTGTCCCTCCCTACCTATTGCTGTCTTTCTCTGTCTCCCTCTGTCTCTCTCGCTTTGCTCTGCCCCTTTCTGTCTCTCTCTGCCTCACCATATCTCTCTCTCTCTACTTCTGTCTCTGTCTGTCCATCCGCGTCTCTCTCTGTCTCCCTCTGACTCTCTCTGCATCTCTGTCTCTCTCTGACTCTCCCTGTCTCTGTCTGCCTCTCTCTGTCTCTCTCTGTCTCTCCATGTCTCTCTCTGTCTCTCGCTGCCTCTCTCTGTCTGTCTCTGCCTTTCGCTGCCTCTCTCTTTCTCGCTGCCTCTCTCCGCCTCTCTCTGTCGCCCTCTGTCTCTCTCGATGTTCTCTGCCTCTCTCTGTCTCTCTCTGCCTCTCCATGTCTCTCTCTGCCTCCCTCTGTCTCGCTCCCTCTCTGTCCCTCTCGGCCTTTCCTTGTCTCTCTTTCCCTCTCTCCGCCTCGCTCTGCCTCTCTCTGCCTCTCTCTGTCTTACCTCTGGCACTGTCTGTTTCTCTCTGCCTCTTTCCATCTCTCTCTGTCTCCCTCCGCCTCACTCTGCCTCTCTCTGCTTCTCTTCATCTCTCTCTATCTCTCTACCTCAGTCTATCTCTTTTGGTCTTTCTGTGTCTCCCTCTGTCCCTCTCTGTCTCTGTCTGTCTCCCTCGCTGTCCCTTTCTGTCTCTCTCTGCCTCTCGCTGCCTCTACCTGTCTCTCCCTTCCTATTTCTGTCTTTCTCTGTCTCCCTCTGTCTCTCTCGCTTTGCTCTGCCCCTCTCTGTCTCTCCATGTCTCTCTCTGTCTCTCTCTGTCTGTCTGTGCCTCTCGCTGCCTCTCTCCGCTCCTCTCTGCCTCTCTCGGCCTCTCTTCGCCTCGCTCTATCGCCCTCTGTCTCTCTCGCTGTTCTCTGCCTCTCTCTAGCTCTCTCTGTCTCTCCATGTCTCTCTCTGTCTCCCTCTGCCTCTCTCTGTCTCTCTCTGTCTGCCTCTGCCTCTGTCTGTCTCTCACTGACTTTCTCTGTCACTCCCTGTCACTCTCTCTGTCTCTCTCTATCTCCATCAGTCTCTCTGCGTCTGTCTCTGTGTCTCTCTGTGCCTCTCCGTCCCTCTATGCCGCTCTCTGTCTGTCTCTCTCTATCTTCCTCTGCCTGTCTCTTTCTGTCTCTACCTCTCGCAGCTGCTCTCTGTCTCTCTGTCTCTCTCTCTTTGTCTCTCTGACTGTATCTCTCCGCCTCTGTTGGCCTCCCCATATCTCTCTCTGTCTCCCTCTGACTCTCTCTGCATCTCTGTCTCTCTCTGCCTCTCCCTGTCTCTCTCTGCCTCTCTCGCCTCTCTCTGCCTCACTCTGCCGCACTCTGCCTCTCTCGCTTTTCTCTGCCTCTCTCTGTCTCTGTCTGTCTCCCTCTGCCTCTGTCTGTCTCTCTCTGTCTCTCTCCGTCTCTGTGTGCCTCTCTCTGCCTCTCGGTCTCTCTCTGCCTCTCCCTGTCTCTCTCTGCCTCTCTCTGCCTCTCGGTCTCTCGCTGCCTCTCGGTCTCTCTCTGCCTCTCCCTGTCTCTCTCTGCCACTTGCCTAGTCCCTCAGTGTCTCCACGTCTCTCTGTCAGTCTCTCACTCTCTCTGTCTCTCTCTGTCGCGCTTTGCATCTACCTGTCCCTCCCTACCTATTGCTGTCTTTCTCTGTCTCCCTCTGTCTCTCTCGCTTTCCTCTGCCTCTCTCTGTCTCTCTCTGTCTCTCCATGTCTCTCTCTGTCTGTCGCTGCCTCTCTCTGTCTGTCTCTGCCTTTCGCTGCCTCTCTCTTTCTCGCTGCCTCTCTCCGCCTCTCTTCGCCTCTCTCTGTCGCCCTCTGTCTCTCTCGATGTTCTCTGCCTCTCTCTGTCTCTCTCTGCCTCTCCCTGCCTCTCTCTTCTACTTTCCATGTCCCCCAGTGTCTCTCCGTCTCTCTGTCAGTCTCTCACTCTCTCTGTCTCTCTCTGTCGCTCTTTGCCTCTACCTGTCTCTCCCTACCTATTTCTGTCTTTCTCTGTCTCCCTCTGTCTCTCTCGCTTTTCTCTGCCTCTCTCTGTCTCTGTCTGTCTCCCTCTGCCTCTGTCTGTCTCTCTACGTCTCTCTCCGTCTCTCTCTGCCTCTCTCTGCCTCTCCCTGTCTCTCTCTGCCTCTCTCTGCCTCTCGGTCTCTCTCTGCCTCTCCCTGTCTCTCTCTGCCACTTTCCTAGTCCCTCAGTGTCTCCACGTCTCTCTGTCAGTCTCTCACTCTCTCCGTCTCTCTCTGTCGCGCTTTGCCTCTACCTGTCCCTCCCTACCTATTGCTGTCTTTCTCTGTCTCCCTCTGTCTCTCTCGCTTTCCTCTGCCTCTCTCTGTCTCTCTCTGCCTCTCCCTGTCTCTCTCTGCCTCTCTCTGCCTCTCTCGCCTCTCTCTGCCTCACTCTGCCGCACTCTGCCTCTCTCGCTTTTCTCTGCCTCTCTCTGTCTCTGTCTGTCTCCCTCTGCCTCTGTCTGTCTCTCTCTGTCTCTCTCCGTCTGTCTCTGCCTCTCTCTGCCTCTCGGTCTCTCTCTGCCTCTCCCTGTCTCTCTCTGCCTCTCCCTGTCTCTCTCTGTCTGTCTCTGCCTTTCGCTGCCTCTCTCTTTCTCGCTGCCTCTCTCCGCCTCTCTTCGCCTCTCTCTGTCGCCCTCTGTCTCTCTCGATGTTCTCTGCCTCTCTCTGTCTCTCTCTGCCTCTCCCTGTCTCTCTCTGCCTCCATCTGTCTCGCTCCCTCTCTGTCCCTCTCGGCCTTTCCTTGTCTCTCTTTCTCTCTCTCCGCCTCGCTCTGCCTCTCTCTGCCTCGCTCTGTCTTACCTCTGCCTCTTTCTGTTTTTCTCTGCCTCTTTCCATCTCTCTCTGTCTCCCTCCGTCTCTCTCTGTCGCTCTCTGTCTCTCCATGTCTTTGTCTGTCTGTCTCTCACTGTCTTTCTCTATCTCCCTCAGCTTCTCTCTGTCTCCCTCTGACTCTCGATGCATCTCTGTCTCTCTCTGCCTCTCCCTGTCTCTCTCTGCCTCTCTCTGCCTCTCTCGCCTCTCTCTGCCTCACTCTGCCGCACTCTGCCTCTCTCGCTTTTCTCTTCCTCTCTCTGTCTCTGTCTGTCTCCCTCTGCCTCTGTCTGCTTTCTCTCTGTCTCTCTCCGTCTCTCTCTCTGCCTCTCCCTGTCTCTCTCTGCCTATTTCCTAGTCCCTCAGTGTCTCCACGTCTCTCTCTCAGTCTCTCACTCTCTCTGTCTCTCTCTGTCGCGCTTTGCCTCTACCTGTCCCTCCCTACCTATTGCTGTCTTTCTCTGTCTCCCTCTGTCTCTCTCGCTTTGCTCTGCCCCTTTCTGTCTCTCTCTGCCTCACCACATCTCTCTCTCTCTACCTCTGTCTCTGTCTGTCCATCCGTGTCTCTCTCTGTCTCCCTCTGACTCTCTCTGCATCTCTGTCTCTCTCTGCCTCTCCCTGTCTCTCTCTGCCTCTCTCTGCCTCTCTCGCCTCTCTCTGCCTCACTCTGCCGCACTCTGCCGCACTCTGCCTCTCTCGCTTTTCTCTGCCTCGCTCTGTCTCTGTCTGTCTCCCTCTGCCTCTGTCTGTCTCTCTCTGTCTCTCTCCGTCTCTCTCTGCCTCTCTCTGCCTCTCGGTCTCTCTCTTCCTCTCCCTGTCTCTCTCTGCCTCTCCCTGCCTCTCTCTTCTACTTTCCATGACCCCAGTGTCTCTCCGCCTCTCTCTGTCGCTCTCTGCCTCCCTCTGTCTCGCTCCCTCTCTGTCCCTCTCTAGCTCTCTCCGTCTCTCTCTGTCTCTCTCTGTCTCCCTCTGCCTCTGTCTGTCTCTCACTGACTTTCTCTGTGACTCCCTGTCACTCTCTCTGTCTCTCTCTATCTCTATCAGTCTCTATGCGTCTGTCTCTGTGTCTCTCTGTGCCTCTCCGTCCCTCTAGACCGCTCACTGTCTGTCTCTCTCTATCTTCCTCTGCCTCTCTCTTTCTGTCTCTACCTCTCGCAGCTGCTCTCTGTCTCTCTCTCTCTCTCTCTTTATCTCTCTGACTGTATCTCTCCGCCTCTGTTGGCCTCCCCATATCTCTCTCTGTCTACCTCTGTCTCTGTCTGTCTCTCTCTGTCTCTCTCCGTCTCTCTCTGCCTCTCTCTGCCTCTCGGTCTCTCTCTGCCTCTCCCTGTCTCTCTCTGCCACTTTCCTAGTCCCTCAGTGTCTCCACGTCTCTCTGTCAGTCTCTCACTCTCTCTGTCTCTCTCTGTCGCGCTTTGCCTCTACCTGTCCCTCCCTACCTATTGCTGTCTTTCTCTGTCTCCCTCTGTCTCTCTCGCTTTGCTCTGCCCCTTTCTGTCTCTCTCTGCCTCACCATATCTCTCTCTCTCTACTTCTGTCTCTGTCTGTCCATCCGCGTCTCTCTCTGTCTCCCTCTGACTCTCTTTGCATCTCTGTCTCTCTCTGACTCTCCCTGTCTCTGTCTGCCTCTCTCTGTCTCTCTCTGTCTCTCCATGTCTCTCTCTGTCTCTCGCTGCCTCTCTCTGTCTGTCTCTGCCTTTCGCTGCCTCTCTCTTTCTCGCTGCCTCTCTCCGCCTCTGTCTGTCTCCCTCTGTCTCTCTCGATGTTCTCTGCCTCTCTCTGTCTCTCTCTGCCTCTCCATGTCTCTCTCTGCCTCCCTCTGTCTCGCTCCCTCTCTGTCCCTCTCGGCCTTTCCTTGTCTCTCTTTCCCTCTCTCCGCCTCGCTCTGCCTCTCTCTGCCTCTCTCTGTCTTACCTCTGGCACTGTCTGTTTCTCTCTGCCTCTTTCCATCTCTCTCTGTCTCCCTCCGCCTCACTCTGCCTCTCTCTGCTTCTCTTCATCTCTCTCTCTCTCTCTACCTCAGTCTATCTCTTTTGGTCTTTCTGTGTCTCCCTCTGTCCCTCTCTGTCTCTGTCTGTCTCCCTCGCTGTCCCTTTCTGTCTCTCTCTGCCTCTCGCTGCCTCTACCTGTCTCTCCCTTCCTATTTCTGTCTTTCTCTGTCTCCCTCTGTCTCTCTCGCTTTGCTCTGCCCCTCTCTGTCTCTCCATGTCTCTCTCTGTCTCTCTCTGTCTGTCTGTGCCTCTCGCTGCCTCTCTCCGCTCCTCTCTGCCTCTCTCGGCCTCTCTTCGCCTCGCTCTATCGCCCTCTGTCTCTCTCGCTGTTCTCTGCCTCTCTCTAGCTCTCTCTGTCTCTCCATGTCTCTCTCTGTCTCCCTCTGCCTCTCTCTGTCTCTCTCTGTCTGCCTCTGCCTCTGTCTGTCTCTCACTGACTTTCTCTGTCACTCCCTGTCACTCTCTCTGTCTCTCTCTACCTCCATCAGTCTCTCTGCGTCTGTCTCTGTGTCTCTCTGTGCCTCTCCGTCCCTCTATGCCGCTCTCTGTCTGTCTCTCTCTATCTTCCTCTGCCTGTCTCTTTCTGTCTCTACCTCTCGCAGCTGCTCTCTGTCTCTCTGTCTCTCTCTCTTTGTCTCTCTGACTGTATCTCTCCGCCTCTGTTGGCCTCCCCATATCTCTCTCTGTCTACCTCTGTCTCTGTCTGTCTCTCTCCTAGTCTCTTTCTGTCTCCCTCTGTCACTCTCTGTCTCTGTCTGCCTCACTCTGTCTGTCTTCCTCACTCTCCCTCGCCGTCCCTTTCTGTCTCTCTCTGCCTCACCATATCTCTCTCTCTCTACCTCTGTCTCTGTCTGTCCATCCGCGTCTCTCTCTGTCTCCCTCTGACTCTCTCTGCATCTCTGTCTCTCTCTGCCTCTCCCTGTCTCTCTCTGCCTCTCTCGCCTCTCTCTGCCTCACTCTGCCGCACTCTGCCTCTCTCGCTTTTCTCTGCCTCTCTCTGTCTCTGTCTGTCTCCCTCTGCCTCTGTCTGTCTCTCTCTGTCTCTCTCCGTCTCTGTGTGCCTCTCTCTGCCTCTCGGTCTCTCTCTGCCTCTCCCTGTCTCTCTCTGCCTCTCTCTGCCTCTCGGTCTCTCGCTGCCTCTCGGTCTCTCTCTGCCTCTCCCTGTCTCTCTCTGCCACTTGCCTAGTCCCTCAGTGTCTCCACGTCTCTCTGTCAGTCTCTCACTCTCTCTGTCTCTCTCTGTCGCGCTTTGCATCTACCTGTCCCTCCCTACCTATTGCTGTCTTTCTCTGTCTCCCTCTGTCTCTCTCGCTTTCCTCTGCCTCTCTCTGTCTCTCTCTGTCTCTCCATGTCTCTCTCTGTCTCTCGCTGCCTCTCTCTGTCTGTCTCTGCCTTTCGCTGCCTCTCTCTTTCTCGCTGCCTCTCTCCGCCTCTCTTCGCCTCTCTCTGTCGCCCTCTGTCTCTCTCGATGTTCTCTGCCTCTCTCTGTCTCTCTCTGCCTCTCCCTGCCTCTCTCTTCTACTTTCCATGTCCCCCAGTGTCTCTCCGTCTCTCTGTCAGTCTCTCACTCTCTCTGTCTCTCTCTGTCGCTCTTTGCCTCTACCTGTCTCTCCCTACCTATTTCTGTCTTTCTCTGTCTCCCTCTGTCTCTCTCGCTTTTCTCTGCCTCTCTCTGTCTCTGTCTGTCTCCCTCTGCCTCTGTCTGTCTCTCTCTGTCTCTCTCCGTCTGTCTCTGCCTGTCTCTGCCTCTCGGTCTCTCTCTGCCTCTCCCTGTCTCTCTCTGCCTCTCTCTGCCTCTCGGTCTCTCTCTGCCTCTCCCTGTCTCTCTCTGCCACTTTCCTAGTCCCTCAGTGTCTCCACGTCTCTCTGTCAGTCTCTCACTCTCTCTGTCTCTCTCTGTCGCGCTTTGCCTCTACCTGTCCCTCCCTACCTATTGCTGTCTTTCTCTGTCTCCCTCTGTCTCTCTCGCTTTCCTCTGCCCCTCTCTGTCTCTCTCTGTCTCCCCATGTCTCTCTCTGTCTCTCGCTGCCTCTCTCTGTCTGTCTCTGCCTTTCGCTGCCTCTCTCTTTCTCGCTGCCTCTCTTCGCCTCTCTCTGTCGCCCTCTGTCTCTCTCGATGTTCTCTGCCTCTCTCTGTCTCTCTCTGCCTCTCCCTGTCTCTCTCTGCCTCCCTCTGTCTCGCTCCCTCTCTGTCCCTCTCGGCCTTTCCTTGTCTCTCTTTCCCTCTCTCCGCCTCGCTCTGCCTCTCTCTGCCTCACTCTGTCTTACCTCTGCCTATTTCTGTTTTTCTCTGCCTCTTTCCATCTCTCTCTGTCTCCCTCAGTCTCTCTCTATCGCTCTCTGTCTCTCCATGTCTTTGTCTGTCTGTCTCTCACTGTCTTTCTCTATCTCCCTCAGCTTCTCTCTGTCTCTCTCTGACTCTCGTTGCCTCTCCCTTCCTTTCTCTCCCTCTCTCCTTCTCTGTCCCTCTCTTTCTCTCTCTGTCTCCCTCTGTCTCTCTCTGTGTCTCTCTGCCTCTTTCCGTCTCTCCATGTCTCGTTCTGTCTCCCTCTGGCCCCTTCTGTCTCTCACTGTCTACTTCTGTCTCTGTCTGTCTCTCTCCTTGTCTCTTTCTGTCTCCCTCTGTCACTCTCTGTCTCTGTCTGCCTCACTCTGTCTGTCTTCCTCACTCTCCCTCGCCGTCCCTTTCTGTCTCTCTCTGCCTCACCATATCTCTCTCTCTCTACCTCTGTCTCTGTCTGGCCATCCGCGTCTCTCTCTCTGTCTCCCTCTGACTCTCTCTGCATCTCTGTCTCTCTCTGCCTCTCCCTGTCTCTCTCTGCCTCCCGGTCTCTCTCTGCCTCTCCCTGTCTCTCTCTGCCACTTTCCTAGTTCCCCAGTGTCTCCACGTCTTTCTGTCAGTCTCTCACTCTCTCTGTCTCTCTCTGTCACGCTTTGCCTCTACCTGTCTCTCCCTACCTATTTCTGTCTTTCTCTGTCTCTCTCGCTTTTCTCTGCCTCTCTCTGTCTCTCCATGTCTCTCTCTATCTCTCTCACCATCTCTCTGTCTGTCTCCGCCTCTCTCTGCCTCTTTCTGTTTTTCTCTGCCTCTTTCCATCTCTCTCTGTCTCCCTCCGTCTCTCTCTGTCGCTCTCTGTCTCTCCATGTCTTTGTCTGTCTGTCTCTCACTGTCTTTCTCTATCTCCCTCAGCTTCTCTCTGTCTCCCTCTGACTCTCGATTCATCTCTGTCTCTCTCTGCCTCTCCCTGTCTCTCTCTGCCTCTCTCTGCCTCTCTCGCCTCTCTCTGCCTCACTCTGCCGCACTCTGCCTCTCTCGCTTTTCTCTTCCTCTCTCTGTCTCCCTCTGCCTCTGTCTGCTTTCTCTCTGTCTCTCTCCGTCTCTCTCTCTGCCTCTCCCTGTCTCTCTCTGCCTAGTTCCTAGTCCCTCAGTGTCTCCACGTCTCTCTCTCAGTCTCTCACTCTCTCTGTCTCTCTCTGTCGCGCTTTGCCTCTACCTGTCCCTCCCTACCTATTGCTGTCTTTCTCTGTCTCCCTCTGTCTCTCTCGCTTTGCTCTGCCCCTTTCTGTCTCTCTCTGCCTCACCACATCTCTCTCTCTCTACCTCTGTCTCTGTCTGTCCATCCGTGTCTCTCTCTGTCTCCCTCTGACTCTCTCTGCATCTCTGTCTCTCTCTGCCTCTCCCTGTCTCTCTCTGCCTCTCTCTGCCTCTCTCGCCTCTCTCTGCCTCACTCTGCCGCACTCTGCCTCTCTCGCTTTTCTCTGCCTCGCTCTGTCTCTGTCTGTCTCCCTCTGCCTCTGTCTGTCTCTCTCTGTCTCTCTCCGTCTCTCTCTGCCTCTCTCTGCCTCTCGGTCTCTCTCTTCCTCTCCCTGTCTCTCTCTGCCTCTCCCTGCCTCTCTCTTCTACTTTCCATGACCCCAGTGTCTCTCCGCCTCTCTCTGTCGCTCTCTGCCTCCCTCTGTCTCGCTCCCTCTCTGTCCCTCTCTAGCTCTCTCCGTCTCTCTCTGTCTCTCTCTGTCTCCCTCTGCCTCTGTCTGTCTCTCACTGACTTTCTCTGTGACTCCCTGTCACTCTCTCTGTCTCTCTCTATCTCTATCAGTCTCTATGCGTCTGTCTCTGTGTCTCTCTGTGCCTCTCCGTCCCTCTAGACCGCTCACTGTCTGTCTCTCTCTATCTTCCTCTGCCTCTCTCTTTCTGTCTCTACCTCTCGCAGCTGCTCTCTGTCTCTCTCTCTCTCTCTCTCTCTTTATCTCTCTGACTGTATCTCTCCGCCTCTGTTGGCCTCCCCATATCTCTCTCTGTCTACCTCTGTCTCTGTCTGTCTCTCTCTGTCTCTCTCCGTCTCTCTCTGCCTCTCTCTGCCTCTCGGTCTCTCTCTGCCTCTCCCTGTCTCTCTCTGCCACTTTCCTAGTCCCTCAGTGTCTCCACGTCTCTCTGTCAGTCTCTCACTCTCTCTGTCTCTCTCTGTCGCGCTTTGCCTCTACCTGTCCCTCCCTACCTATTGATGTCTTTCTCTGTCCCTCTGTCTCTCTCGCTTTGCTCTGCCCCTTTCTGTCTCTCTCTGCCTCACCATATCTCTCTCTCTCTACTTCTGTCTCTGTCTGTCCATCCGCGTCTCTCTCTGTCTCCCTCTGACTCTCTCTGCATCTCTGTCTCTCTCTGACTCTCCCTGTCTCTGTCTGCCTCTCTCTGTCTCTCTCTGTCTCTCCATGTCTCTCTCTGTCTCTCGCTGCCTCTCTCTGTCTGTCTCTGCCTTTCGCTGCCTCTCTCTTTCTCGCTGCCTCTCTCCGCCTCTCTCTGTCTCCCTCTGTCTCTCTCGATGTTCTCTGCCTCTCTCTGTCTCTCTCTGCCTCTCCATGTCTCTCTCTGCCTCCCTCTGTCTCGCTCCCTCTCTGTCCCTCTCGGCCTTTCCTTGTCTCTCTTTCCCTCTCTCCGCCTCGCTCTGCCTCTCTCTGCCTCTCTCTGTCTTACCTCTGGCACTGTCTGTTTCTCTCTGCCTCTTTCCATCTCTCTCTGTCTCCCTCCGCCTCACTCTGCCTCTCTCTGCTTCTCTTCATCTCTCTCTCTCTCTCTCTACCTCAGTCTATCTCTTTTGGTCTTTCTGTGTCTCCCTCTGTCCCTCTCTGTCTCTGTCTGTCTCCCTCGCTGTCCCTTTCTGTCTCTCTCTGCCTCTCGCTGCCTCTACCTGTCTCTCCCTTCCTATTTCTGTCTTTCACTGTCTCCCTCTGTCTCTCTCGCTTTGCTCTGCCCCTCTCTGTCTCTCCATGTCTCTCTCTGTCTCTCTCTGTCTGTCTGTGCCTCTCGCTGCCTCTCTCCGCTCCTCTCTGCCTCTCTCGGCCTCTCTTCGCCTCGCTCTATCGCCCTCTGTCTCTCTCGCTGTTCTCTGCCTCTCTCTAGCTCTCTCTGTCTCTCCATGTCTCTCTCTGTCTCCCTCTGCCTCTCTCTGTCTCTCTCTGTCTGCCTCTGCCTCTGTCTGTCTCTCACTGACTTTCTCTGTCACTCCCTGTCACTCTCTCTGTCTCTCTCTACCTCCATCAGTCTCTCTGCGTCTGTCTCTGTGTCTCTCTGTGCCTCTCCGTCCCTCTATGCCGCTCTCTGTCTGTCTCTCTCTATCTTCCTCTGCCTGTCTCTTTCTGTCTCTACCTCTCGCAGCTGCTCTCTGTCTCTCTGTCTCTCTCTCTTTGTCTCTCTGACTGTATCTCTCCGCCTCTGTTGGCCTCCCCATATCTCTCTCTGTCTACCTCTGTCTCTGTCTGTCTCTCTCCTAGTCTCTTTCTGTCTCCCTCTGTCACTCTCTGTCTCTGTCTGCCTCACTCTGTCTGTCTTCCTCACTCTCCCTCGCCGTCCCTTTCTGTCTCTCTCTGCCTCACCATATCTCTCTCTCTCTACCTCTGTCTCTGTCTGTCCATCCGCGTCTCTCTCTGTCTCCCTCTGACTCTCTCTGCATCTCTGTCTCTCTCTGCCTCTCCCTGTCTCTCTCTGCCTCTCTCGCCTCTCTCTGCCTCACTCTGCCGCACTCTGCCTCTCTCGCTTTTCTCTGCCTCTCTCTGTCTCTGTCTGTCTCCCTCTGCCTCTGTCTGTCTCTCTCTGTCTCTCTCCGTCTCTGTGTGCCTCTCTCTGCCTCTCGGTCTCTCTCTGCCTCTCCCTGTCTCTCTCTGCCTCTCTCTGCCTCTCGGTCTCTCGCTGCCTCTCGGTCTCTCTCTGCCTCTCCCTGTCTCTCTCTGCCACTTGCCTAGTCCCTCAGTGTCTCCACGTCTCTCTGTCAGTCTCTCACTCTCTCTGTCTCTCTCTGTCGCGCTTTGCATCTACCTGTCCCTCCCTACCTATTGCTGTCTTTCTCTGTCTCCCTCTGTCTCTCTCGCTTTCCTCTGCCTCTCTCTGTCTCTCTCTGTCTCTCCATGTCTCTCTCTGTCTCTCGCTGCCTCTCTCTGTCTGTCTCTGCCTTTCGCTGCCTCTCTCTTTCTCGCTGCCTCTCTCCGCCTCTCTTCGCCTCTCTCTGTCGCCCTCTGTCTCTCTCGATGTTCTCTGCCTCTCTCTGTCTCTCTCTGCCTCTCCCTGCCTCTCTCTTCTACTTTCCATGTCCCCCAGTGTCTCTCCGTCTCTCTGTCAGTCTCTCACTCTCTCTGTCTCTCTCTGTCGCTCTTTGCCTCTACCTGTCTCTCCCTACCTATTTCTGTCTTTCTCTGTCTCCCTCTGTCTCTCTCGCTTTTCTCTGCCTCTCTCTGTCTCTGTCTGTCTCCCTCTGCCTCTGTCTGTCTCTCTCTGTCTCTCTCCGTCTGTCTCTGCCTCTCTCTGCCTCTCGGTCTCTCTCTGCCTCTCCCTGTCTCTCTCTGCCTCTCTCTGCCTCTCGGTCTCTCTCTGCCTCTCCCTGTCTCTCTCTGCCACTTTCCTAGTCCCTCAGTGTCTCCACGTCTCTCTGTCAGTCTCTCACTCTCTCTGTCTCTCTCTGTCGCGCTTTGCCTCTACCTGTCCCTCCCTACCTATTGCTGTCTTTCTCTGTCTCCCTCTGTCTCTCTCGCTTTCCTCTGCCTCTCTCTGTCTCTCTCTGTCTCCCCATGTCTCTCTCTGTCTCTCGCTGCCTCTCTCTGTCTGTCTCTGCCTTTCGCTGCCTCTCTCTTTCTCGCTGCCTCTCTTCGCCTCTCTCTGTCGCCCTCTGTCTCTCTCGATGTTCTCTGCCTCTCTCTGTCTCTCTCTGCCTCTCCCTGTCTCTCTCTGCCTCCCTCTGTCTCGCTCCCTCTCTGTCCCTCTCGGCCTTTCCTTGTCTCTCTTTCCCTCTCTCCGCCTCGCTCTGCCTCTCTCTGCCTCACTCTGTCTTACCTCTGCCTATTTCTGTTTTTCTCTGCCTCTTTCCATCTCTCTCTGTCTCCCTCAGTCTCTCTCTATCGCTCTCTGTCTCTCCATGTCTTTGTCTGTCTGTCTCTCACTGTCTTTCTCTATCTCCCTCAGCTTCTCTCTGTCTCTCTCTGACTCTCGTTGCCTCTCCCTTCCTTTCTCTCCCTCTCTCCTTCTCTGTCCCTCTCTTTCTCTCTCTGTCTCCCTCTGTCTCTCTCTGTGTCTCTCTGCCTCTTTCCGTCTCTCCATGTCTCGTTCTGTCTCCCTCTGGCCCCTTCTGTCTCTCACTGTCTACTTCTGTCTCTGTCTGTCTCTCTCCTTGTCTCTTTCTGTCTCCCTCTGTCACTCTCTGTCTCTGTCTGCCTCACTCTGTCTGTCTTCCTCACTCTCCCTCGCCGTCCCTTTCTGTCTCTCTCTGCCTCACCATATCTCTCTCTCTCTACCTCTGTCTCTGTCTGGCCATCCGCGTCTCTCTCTCTGTCTCCCTCTGACTCTCTCTGCATCTCTGTCTCTCTCTGCCTCTCCCTGTCTCTCTCTGCCTCTCTCGCCTCTCTCTGCCTCACTCTGCCGCACTCTGCCTCTCTCGCTTTTCTCTGCCTCTCTCTGTCTCTGTCTGTCTCCCTCTGCCTCTGTCTGTCTCTCTCTGTCTCTCTCCGTCTCTCTCTGCCTCTCTCTGCCTCTCCCTCTCTCTCTCTGCCTCTCTCTGCCTCTCGGTCTCTCTCTGCCTCTCCCTGTCTCTCTCTGCCACTTTCCTAGTCCCTCAGTGTCTCCACGTCTCTCTGTCAGTCTCTCACTCTCTCCGTCTCTCTCTGTCGCGCTTTGCCTCTACCTGTCCCTCCCTACCTATTGCTGTCTTTCTCTGTCTCCCTCTGTCTCTCTCGCTTTCCTCTGCCTCTCTCTGTCTCTCTCTGCCTCTCCCTGTCTCTCTCTGCCTCTCTCTGCCTCTCTCGCCTCTCTCTGCCTCACTCTGCCACACTCTGCCTCTCTCGCTTTTCTCTGCCTCTCTCTGTCTCTGTCTGTCTCCCTCTGCCTCTGTCTGTCTCTCTCTGTCTCTCTCCGTCTGTCTCTGCCTCTCTCTGCCTCTCGGTCTCTCTCTGCCTCTCCCTGTCTCTCTCTGCCTCTCTCTGCCTCCCGGTCTCTCTCTGCCTCTCCCTGTCTCTCTCTGCCACTTTCCTAGTTCCCCAGTGTCTCCACGTCTTTCTGTCAGTCTCTCACTCTCTCTGTCTCTCTCTGTCACGCTTTGCCTCTACCTGTCTCTCCCTACCTATTTCTGTCTTTCTCTGTCTCTCTCGCTTTTCTCTGCCTCTCTCTGTCTCTCCATGTCTCTCTCTATCTCTCTCACCATCTCTCTGTCTGTCTCCGCCTCTCTCTGCCTCTTTCTGTTTTTCTCTGCCTCTTTCCATCTCTCTCTGTCTCCCTCCGTCTCTCTCTGTCGCTCTCTGTCTCTCCATGTCTTTGTCTGTCTGTCTCTCACTGTCTTTCTCTATCTCCCTCAGCTTCTCTCTGTCTCCCTCTGACTCTCGATTCATCTCTGTCTCTCTCTGCCTCTCCCTGTCTCTCTCTGCCTCTCTCTGCCTCTCTCGCCTCTCTCTGCCTCACTCTGCCGCACTCTGCCTCTCTCGCTTTTCTCTTCCTCTCTCTGTCTCCCTCTGCCTCTGTCTGCTTTCTCTCTGTCTCTCTCCGTCTCTCTCTCTGCCTCTCCCTGTCTCTCTCTGCCTAGTTCCTAGTCCCTCAGTGTCTCCACGTCTCTCTCTCAGTCTCTCACTCTCTCTGTCTCTCTCTGTCGCGCTTTGCCTCTACCTGTCCCTCCCTACCTATTGCTGTCTTTCTCTGTCTCCCTCTGTCTCTCTCGCTTTGCTCTGCCCCTTTCTGTCTCTCTCTGCCTCACCACATCTCTCTCTCTCTACCTCTGTCTCTGTCTGTCATTCCGTGTCTCTCTCTGTCTCCCTCTGACTCTCTCTGCATCTCTGTCTCTCTCTGCCTCTCCCTGTCTCTCTCTGCCTCTCTCTGCCTCTCTCGCCTCTCTCTGCCTCACTCTGCCGCACTCTGCCGCACTCTGCCTCTCTCGCTTTTCTCTGCCTCGCTCTGTCTCTGTCTGTCTCCCTCTGCCTCTGTCTGTCTCTCTCTGTCTCTCTCCGTCTCTCTCTGCCTCTCTCTGCCTCTCGGTCTCTCTCTTCCTCTCCCTGTCTCTCTCTGCCTCTCCCTGCCTCTCTCTTCTACTTTCCATGACTCCAGTGTCTCTCCGCCTCTCTCTGTCGCTCTCTGCCTCCCTCTGTCTCGCTCCCTCTCTGTCCCTCTCTAGGTCTCTCCGTCTCTCTCTGTCTCTCTCTGTCTCCCTCTGCCTCTGTCTGTCTCTCACTGACTTTCTCTGTGACTCCCTGTCACTCTCTCTGTCTCTCTCTATCTCTATCAGTCTCTATGCGTCTGTCTCTGTGTCTCTCTGTGCCTCTCCGTCCCTCTAGACCGCTCACTGTCTGTCTCTCTCTATCTTCCTCTGCCTCTCTCTTTCTGTCTCGACCTCTCGCAGCTGCTCTCTGTCTCTCTCTCTCTCTCTCTCTTTATCTCTCTGACTGTATCTCTCCGCCTCTGTTGGCCTCCCCATATCTCTCTCTGTCTACCTCTGTCTCTGTCTGTCTCTCTCTGTCTCTCTCCGTCTCTCTCTGCCTCTCTCTGCCTCTCGGTCTCTCTCTGCCTCTCCCTGTCTCTCTCTGCCACTTTCCTAGTCCCTCAGTGTCTCCACGTCTCTCTGTCAGTCTCTCACTCTCTCTGTCTCTCTCTGTCGCGCTTTGCCTCTACCTGTCCCTCCCTACCTATTGCTGTCTTTCTCTGTCTCCCTCTGTCTCTCTCGCTTTGCTCTGCCCCTTTCTGTCTCTCTCTGCCTCACCATATCTCTCTCTCTCTACTTCTGTCTCTGTCTGTCCATCCGCGTCTCTCTGTCTCCCTCTGACTCTCTCTGCATCTCTGTCTCTCTCTGACTCTCCCTGTCTCTGTCTGCCTCTCTCTGTCTCTCTCTGTCTCTCCATGTCTCTCTCTGTCTCTCGCTGCCTCTCTCTGTCTGTCTCTGCCTTTCGCTGCCTCTCTCTTTCTCGCTACCTCTCTCCGCCTCTCTCTGTCTCCCTCTGTCTCTCTCGATGTTCTCTGCCTCTCTCTGTCTCTCTCTGCCTCTCCATGTCTCTCTCTGCCTCCCTCTGTCTCGCTCCCTCTCTGTCCCTCTCGGCCTTTCCTTGTCTCTCTTTCCCTCTCTCCGCCTCGCTCTGCCTCTCTCTGCCTCTCTCTGTCTTACCTCTGGCACTGTCTGTTTCTCTCTGCCTCTTTCCATCTCTCTCTGTCTCCCTCCGCCTCACTCTGCCTCTCTCTGCTTCTCTTCATCTCTCTCTCTCTCTCTACCTCAGTCTATCTCTTTTGGTCTTTCTGTGTCTCCCTCTGTCCCTCTCTGTCTCTGTCTGTCTCCCTCGCTGTCCCTTTCTGTCTCTCTCTGCCTCTCGCTGCCTCTACCTGTCTCTCCCTTCCTATTTCTGTCTTTCTCTGTCTCCCTCTGTCTCTCTCGCTTTGCTCTGCCCCTCTCTGTCTCTCCATGTCTCTCTCTGTCTCTCTCTGTCTGTCTGTGCCTCTCGCTGCCTCTCTCCGCTCCTCTCTGCCTCTCTCGGCCTCTCTTCGCCTCGCTCTATCGCCCTCTGTCTCTCTCGCTGTTCTCTGCCTCTCTCTAGCTCTCTCTGTCTCTCCATGTCTCTCTCTGTCTCCCTCTGCCTCTCTCTGTCTCTCTCTGTCTGCCTCTGCCTCTGTCTGTCTCTCACTGACTTTCTCTGTCACTCCCTGTCACTCTCTCTGTCTCTCTCTACCTCCATCAGTCTCTCTGCGTCTGTCTCTGTGTCTCTCTGTGCCTCTCAGTCCCTCTATGCCGCTCTCTGTCTGTCTCTCTCTATCTTCCTCTGCCTGTCTCTTTCTGTCTCTACCTCTCGCAGCTGCTCTCTGTCTCTCTGTCTCTCTCTCTTTGTCTCTCTGACTGTATCTCTCCGCCTCTGTTGGCCTCCCCATATCTCTCTCTGTCTACCTCTGTCTCTGTCTGTCTCTCTCCTAGTCTCTTTCTGTCTCCCTCTGTCACTCTCTGTCTCTGTCTGCCTCACTCTGTCTGTCTTCCTCACTCTCCCTCGCCGTCCCTTTCTGTCTCTCTCTGCCTCACCATATCTCTCTCTCTCTACCTCTGTCTCTGTCTGTCCATCCGCGTCTCTCTCTGTCTCCCTCTGACTCTCTCTGCATCTCTGTCTCTCTCTGCCTCTCCCTGTCTCTCTCTGCCTCTCTCGCCTCTCTCTGCCTCACTCTGCCGCACTCTGCCTCTCTCGCTTTTCTCTGCCTCTCTCTGTCTCTGTCTGTCTCCCTCTGCCTCTGTCTGTCTCTCTCTGTCTCTCTCCGTCTCTGTGTGCCTCTCTCTGCCTCTCGGTCTCTCTCTGCCTCTCCCTGTCTCTCTCTGCCTCTCTCTGCCTCTCGGTCTCTCGCTGCCTCTCGGTCTCTCTCTGCCTCTCCCTGTCTCTCTCTGCCACTTGCCTAGTCCCTCAGTGTCTCCACGTCTCTCTGTCAGTCTCTCACTCTCTCTGTCTCTCTCTGTCGCGCTTTGCATCTACCTGTCCCTCCCTACCTATTGCTGTCTTTCTCTGTCTCCCTCTGTCTCTCTCGCTTTCCTCTGCCTCTCTCTGTCTCTCTCTGTCTCTCCATGTCTCTCTCTGTCTCTCGCTGCCTCTCTCTGTCTGTCTCTGCCTTTCGCTGCCTCTCTCTTTCTCGCTGCCTCTCTCCGCCTCTCTTCGCCTCTCTCTGTCGCCCTCTGTCTCTCTCGATGTTCTCTGCCTCTCTCTGTCTCTCTCTGCCTCTCCCTGCCTCTCTCTTCTACTTTCCATGTCCCCCAGTGTCTCTCCGTCTCTCTGTCAGTCTCTCACTCTCTCTGTCTCTCTCTGTCGCTCTTTGCCTCTACCTGTCCCTCCCTACCTATTGCTGTCTTTCTCTGTCTCCCTCTGTCTCTCTCCCTTTGCTCTGCCCCTTTCTGTCTCTCTCTGCCTCACCACATCTCTCTCTCTCTACCTCTGTCTCTGTCTGTCCATCCGTGTCTCTCTCTCTGTCTCCCTCTGACTCTCTCTGCATCTCTGTCTCTCTCTGCCTCTCCCTGTCTCTCTCTGCCTCTCTCTGCCTCTCTCGCCTCTCTCTGCCTCACTCTGCCGCACTCTGCCGCACTCTGCCTCTCTCGCTTTTCTCTGCCTCGCTCTGTCTCTGTCTGTCTCCCTCTGCCTCTGTCTGTCTCTCTCTGTCTCTCTCCGTCTCTCTCTGCCTCTCTCTGCCTCTCGGTCTCTCTCTTCCTCTCCCTGTCTCTCTCTGCCTCTCCCTGCCTCTCTCTTCTACTTTCCATGACCCCAGTGTCTCTCCGCCTCTCTCTGTCGCTCTCTGCCTCCCTCTGTCTCGCTCCCTCTCTGTCCCTCTCTAGCTCTCTCCGTCTCTCTCTGTCTCTCTCTGTCTCCCTCTGCCTCTGTCTGTCTCTCACTGACTTTCTCTGTGACTCCCTGTCACTCTCTCTGTCTCTCTCTATCTCTATCAGTCTCTATGCGTCTGTCTCTGTGTCTCTCTGTGCCTCTCCGTCCCTCTAGACCGCTCACTGTCTGTCTCTCTCTATCTTCCTCTGCCTCTCTCTTTCTGTCTCTACCTCTCGCAGCTGCTCTCTGTCTCTCTCTCTCTCTCTCTTTATCTCTCTGACTGTATCTCTCCGCCTCTGTTGGCCTCCCCATATCTCTCTCTGTCTACCTCTGTCTCTGTCTGTCTCTCTCTGTCTCTCTCCGTCTCTCTCTGCCTCTCTCTGCCTCTCGGTCTCTCTCTGCCTCTCCCTGTCTCTCTCTGCCACTTTCCTAGTCCCTCAGTGTCTCCACGTCTCTCTGTCAGTCTCTCACTCTCTCTGTCTCTCTCTGTCGCGCTTTGCCTCTACCTGTCCCTCCCTACCTATTGCTGTCTTTCTCTGTCTCCCTCTGTCTCTCTCGCTTTGCTCTGCCCCTTTCTGTCTCTCTCTGCCTCACCATATCTCTCTCTCTCTACTTCTGTCTCTGTCTGTCCATCCGCGTCTCTCTCTGTCTCCCTCTGACTCTCTCTGCATCTCTGTCTCTCTCTGACTCTCCCTGTCTCTGTCTGCCTCTCTCTGTCTCTCTCTGTCTCTCCATGTCTCTCTCTGTCTCTCGCTGCCTCTCTCTGTCTGTCTCTGCCTTTCGCTGCCTCTCTCTTTCTCGCTGCCTCTCTCCGCCTCTCTCTGTCTCCCTCTGTCTCTCTCGATGTTCTCTGCCTCTCTCTGTCTCTCTCTGCCTCTCCATGTCTCTCTCTGCCTCCCTCTGTCTCGCTCCCTCTCTGTCCCTCTCGGCCTTTCCTTGTCTCTCTTTCCCTCTCTCCGCCTCGCTCTGCCTCTCTCTGCCTCTCTCTGTCTTACCTCTGGCACTGTCTGTTTCTCTCTGCCTCTTTCCATCTCTCTCTGTCTCCCTCCGCCTCACTCTGCCTCTCTCTGCTTCTCTTCATCTCTCTCTCTCTCTCTACCTCAGTCTATCTCTTTTGGTCTTTCTGTGTCTCCCTCTGTCCCTCTCTGTCTCTGTCTGTCTCCCTCGCTGTCCCTTTCTGTCTCTCTCTGCCTCTCGCTGCCTCTACCTGTCTCTCCCTTCCTATTTCTGTCTTTCTCTGTCTCCCTCTGTCTCTCTCGCTTTGCTCTGCCCCTCTCTGTCTCTCCATGTCTCTCTCTGTCTCTCTCTGTCTGTCTGTGCCTCTCGCTGCCTCTCTCCGCTCCTCTCTGCCTATCTCGGCCTCTCTTCGCCTCGCTCTATCGCCCTCTGTCTCTCTCGCTGTTCTCTGCCTCTCTCTAGCTCTCTCTGTCTCTCCATGTCTCTCTCTGTCTCCCTCTGCCTCTCTCTGTCTCTCTCTGTCTGCCTCTGCCTCTGTCTGTCTCTCACTGACTTTCTCTGTCACTCCCTGTCACTCTCTCTGTCTCTCTCTACCTCCATCAGTCTCTCTGCGTCTGTCTCTGTGTCTCTCTGTGCCTCTCCGTCCCTCTATGCCGCTCTCTGTCTGTCTCTCTCTATCTTCCTCTGCCTGTCTCTTTCTGTCTCTACCTCTCGCAGCTGCTCTCTGTCTCTCTGTCTCTCTCTCTTTGTCTCTCTGACTGTATCTCTCCGCCTCTGTTGGCCTCCCCATTTCTCTCTCTGTCTACCTCTGTCTCTGTCTGTCTCTCTCCTAGTCTCTTTCTGTCTCCCTCTGTCACTCTCTGTCTCTGTCTGCCTCACTCTGTCTGTCTTCCTCACTCTCCCTCGCCGTCCCTTTCTGTCTCTCTCTGCCTCACCATATCTCTCTCTCTCTACCTCTGTCTCTGTCTGTCCATCCGCGTCTCTCTCTGTCTCCCTCTGACTCTCTCTGCATCTCTGTCTCTCTCTGCCTCTCCCTGTCTCTCTCTGCCTCTCTCGCCTCTCTCTGCCTCACTCTGCCGCACTCTGCCTCTCTCGCTTTTCTCTGCCTCTCTCTGTCTCTGTCTGTCTCCCTCTGCCTCTGTCTGTCTCTCTCTGTCTCTCTCCGTCTCTGTGTGCCTCTCTCTGCCTCTCGGTCTCTCTCTGCCTCTCCCTGTCTCTCTCTGCCTCTCTCTGCCTCTCGGTCTCTCGCTGCCTCTCGGTCTCTCTCTGCCTCTCCCTGTCTCTCTCTGCCACTTGCCTAGTCCCTCAGTGTCTCCACGTCTCTCTGTCAGTCTCTCACTCTCTCTGTCTCTCTCTGTCGCGCTTTGCATCTACCTGTCCCTCCCTACCTATTGCTGTCTTTCTCTGTCTCCCTCTGTCTCTCTCGCTTTCCTCTGCCTCTCTCTGTCTCTCTCTGTCTCTCCATGTCTCTCTCTGTCTCTCGCTGCCTCTCTCTGTCTGTCTCTGCCTTTCGCTGCCTCTCTCTTTCTCGCTGCCTCTCTCCGCCTCTCTTCGCCTCTCTCTGTCGCCCTCTGTCTCTCTCGATGTTCTCTGCCTCTCTCTGTCTCTCTCTGCCTCTCCCTGCCTCTCTCTTCTACTTTCCATGTCCCCCAGTGTCTCTCCGTCTCTCTGTCAGTCTCTCACTCTCTCTGTCTCTCTCTGTCGCTCTTTGCCTCTACCTGTCTCTCCCTACCTATTTCTGTCTTTCTCTGTCTCCCTCTGTCTCTCTCGCTTTTCTCTGCCTCTCTCTGTCTCTGTCTGTCTCCCTCTGCCTCTGTCTGTCTCTCTCTGTCTCTCTCCGTCTGTCTCTGCCTCTCTCTGCCTCTCGGTCTCTCTCTGCCTCTCCCTGTCTCTCTCTGCCTCTCTCTGCCTCTCGGTCTCTCTCTGCCTCTCCCTGTCTCTCTCTGCCACTTTCCTAGTCCCTCAGTGTCTCCACGTCTCTCTGTCAGTCTCTCACTCTCTCTGTCTCTCTCTGTCGCGCTTTGCCTCTACCTGTCCCTCCCTACCTATTGCTGTCTTTCTCTGTCTCCCTCTGTCTCTCTCGCTTTCCTCTGCCTCTCTCTGTCTCTCTCTGTCTCCCCATGTCTCTCTCTGTCTCTCGCTGCCTCTCTCTGTCTGTCTCTGCCTTTCGCTGCCTCTCTCTTTCTCGCTGCCTCTCTTCGCCTCTCTCTGTCGCCCTCTGTCTCTCTCGATGTTCTCTGCCTCTCTCTGTCTCTCTCTGCCTCTCCCTGTCTCTCTCTGCCTCCCTCTGTCTCGCTCCCTCTCTGTCCCTCTCGGCCTTTCCTTGTCTCTCTTTCCCTCTCTCCGCCTCGCTCTGCCTCTCTCTGCCTCGCTCTGTCTTACCTCTGCCTATTTCTGTTTTTCTCTGCCTCTTTCCATCTCTCTCTGTCTCCCTCCGTCTCTCTCTATCGCTCTCTGTCTCTCCATGTCTTTGTCTGTCTGTCTCTCACTGTCTTTCTCTATCTCCCTCAGCTTCTCTCTGTCTCTCTCTGACTCTCGCTGCTTCTCCCTTCCTTTCTCTCCCTCTCTCCTTCTCTGTCCCTCTCTTTCTCTCTCTGTCTCCCTCTGTCTCTCTCTGTGTCTCTCTGCCTCTTTCCGTCTCTCCATGTCTCGTTCTGTCTCCCTCTGGCCCCTTCTGTCTCTCACTGTCTTTCTCTGTCTCCCCCTGGCTCTCTCTGCCTCTTTCTATGTCTCTCTGCCTCTTTTTATGACCCCCTGCCTCTCTGTGCCTCTCCATATCTCTCTCTCTCTACCTCTGTCTCTATCTGCCTATCCCTGTCTCACTCTGTCACTCTCTGTTTCTCTCTGTCGCTCTGTGTGTCTCCGCGTCTCTCTCTCTGTCTCCCTCTTCCTCTCTCTGCATCTCTGTCTCTCTCTGCCTCTCCTTGTCTCTCTCTGCCTCTCCCTACCTCTCTCTTCTACTTTCCATGTCCCCCAGTGTCTCTCCGCCTCTCTCCGCCTCTCTCCGTCGCCCTCTGTCTCTCTCGCTGTTCTCTGCCTCTCTCTAGCTCTCTCTGTCTCTCCATGTCTCTCTCTGTCTCCCTCTGCCTCTCTCTGTCTCTCACTGACTTTCTCTGTCACTCCCTGTCACTCTCTCTGTCTCTCTCTATCTCTATCAGTCTCTCTGCATCTGTCTCTGTGTCTCTCTGTGCCTCTCCGTCCCTCTAGGCCGCCCACTGTCTGTCTCTCTCTATCTTCCTCTGCCTCTTTCTTTCTGTCTCTACCTCTCGCAGCTGCTCTCTGTCTCTCTCTCTTTGTCTCTCTGACTGTATCTCTCCGCCTCTGTTGGCCTCCCCATATCTCTGTCTGTCTACCTCTGTCTCTGTCTGTCTCTCTCCTAGTCTCTTTCTGTCTCCCTCTGTCACTCTCTGTCTCTGTCTGCCTCACTCTGTCTGTCTTCCTCACTCTCCCTCGCCGTCCCTTTCTGTCTCTCTCTGCCTCACCATATCTCTCTCTCTCTACCTCTGTCTCTGTCTGTCCATCCGCGTCTCTCTCTGTCTCCCTCTGACTCTCGCTGCATCTCTGTCTCTCTCTGCCTCTCCCTGTCTCTCTCTGCCTCTCTCGCCTCTCTCTGCCTCACTCTGCCGCACTCTGCCTCTCTCGCTTTTCTCTGCCTCTCTCTGTCTCTGTCTGTCTCCCTCTGCCTCTGTCTGTCTCTCTCTGTCTCTCTCCGTCTCTCTCTGCCTCTCTCTGCCTCTCGGTCTCTCTCTGCCTCTCCCTGTCTCTCTCTGCCTCTCTCTGCCTCTCGGTCTCTCTCTGCCTCTCCCTGTCTCTCTCTGCCACTTTCCTAGTCCCTCAGTGTCTCCACGTCTCTCTGTCAGTCTCTCACTCTCTCCGTCTCTCTCTGTCGCGCTTTGCCTCTACCTGTCCCTCCCTACCTATTGCTGTCTTTCTCTGTCTCCCTCTGTCTCTCTCGCTTTCCTCTGCCTCTCTCTGTCTCTCTCTGTCTCCCCATGTCTCTCTCTGTCTCTCGCTGCCTCTCTCTGTCTGTCTCTGCCTTTCGCTGCCTCTCTCTTTCTCGCTGCCTCTCTTCGCCTCTCTCTGTCGCCCTCTGTCTCTCTCGATGTTCTCTGCCTCTCTCTGTCTCTCTCTGCCTCTCCCTGTCTCTCTCTGCCTCCCTCTGTCTCGCTCCCTCTCTGTCCCTCTCGGCCTTTCCTTGTCTCTCTTTCCCTCTCTCCGCCTCGCTCTGCCTCTCTCTGCCTCGCTCTGTCTTACCTCTGCCTATTTCTGTTTTTCTCTGCCTCTTTCCATCTCTCTCTGTCTCCCTCCGTCTCTCTCTATCGCTCTCTGTCTCTCCATGTCTTTGTCTGTCTGTCTCTCACTGTCTTTCTCTATCTCCCTCAGCTTCTCTCTGTCTCTCTCTGACTCTCGCTGCCTCTCCCTTCCTTTCTCTCCCTCTCTCCTTCTCTGTCCCTCTCTTTCTCTCTCTGTCTCCCTCAGTCTCTCTCTGTGTCTCTCTGCCTCTTTCCGTCTCTCCATGTCTCGTTCTGTCTCCCTCTGGCCCCTTCTGTCTCTCACTGTCTACTTCTGTCTCTGTCTGTCTCTCTCCTTGTCTCTTTCTGTCTCCCTCTGTCACTCTCTGTCTCTGTCTGCCTCACTCTGTCTGTCTTCCTCACTCTCCCTCGCCGTCCCTTTCTGTCTCTCTCTGCCTCACCATATCTCTCTCTCTCTACCTCTGTCTCTGTCTGGCCATCCGCGTCTCTCTCTCTGTCTCCCTCTGACTCTCTCTGCATCTCTGTCTCTCTCTGCCTCTCCCTGTCTCTCTCTGCCTCTCTCGCCTCTCTCTGCCTCACTCTGCCGCACTCTGCCTCTCTCGCTTTTCTCTGCCTCTCTCTGTCTCTGTCTGTCTCCCTCTGCCTCTGTCTGTCTCTCTCTGTCTCTCTCCGTCTCTCTCTGCCTCTCTCTGCCTCTCCCTCTCTCTCTCTGCCTCTCTCTGCCTCTCGGTCTCTCTCTGCCTCTCCCTGTCTCTCTCTGCCACTTTCCTAGTCCCTCAGTGTCTCCACGTCTCTCTGTCAGTCTCTCACTCTCTCCGTCTCTCTCTGTCGCGCTTTGCCTCTACCTGTCCCTCCCTACCTATTGCTGTCTTTCTCTGTCTCCCTCTGTCTCTCTCGCTTTCCTCTGCCTCTCTCTGTCTCTCTCTGCCTCTCCCTGTCTCTCTCTGCCTCTCTCTGCCTCTCTCGCCTCTCTCTGCCTCACTCTGCCGCACTCTGCCTCTCTCGCTTTTCTCTGCCTCTCTCTGTCTCTGTCTGTCTCCCTCTGCCTCTGTCTGTCTCTCTCTGTCTCTCTCCGTCTGTCTCTGCCTCTCTCTGCCTCTCGGTCTCTCTCTGCCTCTCCCTGTCTCTCTCTGCCTCTCCCTGTCTCTCTCTGCCTCTCTCTGCCTCCCGGTCTCTCTCTGCCTCTCCCTGTCTCTCTCTGCCACTTTCCTAGTTCCCCAGTGTCTCCACGTCTTTCTGTCAGTCTCTCACTCTCTCTGTCTCTCTCTGTCACGCTTTGCCTCTACCTGTCTCTCCCTACCTATTTCTGTCTTTCTCTGTCTCTCTCGCTTTTCTCTGCCTCTCTCTGTCTCTCCATGTCTCTCTCTATCTCTCTCACCATCTCTCTGTCTGTCTCCGCCTCTCTCTGCCTCTTTCTGTTTTTCTCTGCCTCTTTCCATCTCTCTCTGTCTCCCTCCGTCTCTCTCTGTCGCTCTCTGTCTCTCCATGTCTTTGTCTGTCTGTCTCTCACTGTCTTTCTCTATCTCCCTCAGCTTCTCTCTGTCTCCCTCTGACTCTCGATTCATCTCTGTCTCTCTCTGCCTCTCCCTGTCTCTCTCTGCCTCTCTCTGCCTCTCTCGCCTCTCTCTGCCTCACTCTGCCGCACTCTGCCTCTCTCGCTTTTCTCTTCCTCTCTCTGTCTCCCTCTGCCTCTGTCTGCTTTCTCTCTGTCTCTCTCCGTCTCTCTCTCTGCCTCTCCCTGTCTCTCTCTGCCTAGTTCCTAGTCCCTCAGTGTCTCCACGTCTCTCTCTCAGTCTCTCACTCTCTCTGTCTCTCTCTGTCGCGCTTTGCCTCTACCTGTCCCTCCCTACCTATTGCTGTCTTTCTCTGTCTCCCTCTGTCTCTCTCGCTTTGCTCTGCCCCTTTCTGTCTCTCTCTGCCTCACCACATCTCTCTCTCTCTACCTCTGTCTCTGTCTGTCCATCCGTGTCTCTCTCTGTCTCCCTCTGACTCTCTCTGCATCTCTGTCTCTCTCTGCCTCTCCCTGTCTCTCTCTGCCTCTCTCTGCCTCTCTCGCCTCTCTCTGCCTCACTCTGCCGCACTCTGCCGCACTCTGCCTCTCTCGCTTTTCTCTGCCTCGCTCTGTCTCTGTCTGTCTCCCTCTGCCTCTGTCTGTCTCTCTCTGTCTCTCTCCGTCTCTCTCTGCCTCTCTCTGCCTCTCGGTCTCTCTCTTCCTCTCCCTGTCTCTCTCTGCCTCTCCCTGCCTCTCTCTTCTACTTTCCATGACCCCAGTGTCTCTCCGCCTCTCTCTGTCGCTCTCTGCCTCCCTCTGTCTCGCTCCCTCTCTGTCCCTCTCTAGCTCTCTCCGTCTCTCTCTGTCTCTCTCTGTCTCCCTCTGCCTCTGTCTGTCTCTCACTGACTTTCTCTGTGACTCCCTGTCACTCTCTCTGTCTCTCTCTATCTCTATCAGTCTCTATGCGTCTGTCTCTGTGTCTCTCTGTGCCTCTCCGTCCCTCTAGACCGCTCACTGTCTGTCTCTCTCTATCTTCCTCTGCCTCTCTCTTTCTGTCTCTACCTCTCGCAGCTGCTCTCTGTCTCTCTCTCTCTCTCTCTCTCTCTTTATCTCTCTGACTGTATCTCTCCGCCTCTGTTGGCCTCCCCATATCTCTCTCTGTCTACCTCTGTCTCTGTCTGTCTCTCTCTGTCTCTCTCCGTCTCTCTCTGCCTCTCTCTGCCTCTCGGTCTCTCTCTGCCTCTCCCTGTCTCTCTCTGCCACTTTCCTAGTCCCTCAGTGTCTCCACGTCTCTCTGTCAGTCTCTCACTCTCTCTGTCTCTCTCTGTCGCGCTTTGCCTCTACCTGTCCCTCCCTACCTATTGCTGTCTTTCTCTGTCTCCCTCTGTCTCTCTCGCTTTGCTCTGCCCCTTTCTGTCTCTCTCTGCCTCACCATATCTCTCTCTCTCTACTTCTGTCTCTGTCTGTCCATCCGCGTCTCTCTCTGTCTCCCTCTGACTCTCTCTGCATCTCTGTCTCTCTCTGACTCTCCCTGTCTCTGTCTGCCTCTCTCTGTCTCTCTCTGTCTCTCCATGTCTCTCTCTGTCTCTCGCTGCCTCTCTCTGTCTGTCTCTGCCTTTCGCTGCCTCTCTCTTTCTCGCTGCCTCTCTCCGCCTCTCTCTGTCTCCCTCTGTCTCTCTCGATGTTCTCTGCCTCTCTCTGTCTCTCTCTGCCTCTCCATGTCTCTCTCTGCCTCCCTCTGTCTCGCTCCCTCTCTGTCCCTCTCGGCCTTTCCTTGTCTCTCTTTCCCTCTCTCCGCCTCGCTCTGCCTCTCTCTGCCTCTCTCTGTCTTACCTCTGGCACTGTCTGTTTCTCTCTGCCTCTTTCCATCTCTCTCTGTCTCCCTCCGCCTCACTCTGCCTCTCTCTGCTTCTCTTCATCTCTCTCTCTCTCTCTCTACCTCAGTCTATCTCTTTTGGTCTTTCTGTGTCTCCCTCTGTCCCTCTCTGTCTCTGTCTGTCTCCCTCGCTGTCCCTTTCTGTCTCTCTCTGCCTCTCGCTGCCTCTACCTGTCTCTCCCTTCCTATTTCTGTCTTTCTCTGTCTCCCTCTGTCTCTCTCGCTTTGCTCTGCCCCTCTCTGTCTCTCCATGTCTCTCTCTGTCTCTCTCTGTCTGTCTGTGCCTCTCGCTGCCTCTCTCCGCTCCTCTCTGCCTCTCTCGGCCTCTCTTCGCCTCGCTCTATCGCCCTCTGTCTCTCTCGCTGTTCTCTGCCTCTCTCTAGCTCTCTCTGTCTCTCCATGTCTCTCTCTGTCTCCCTCTGCCTCTCTCTGTCTCTCTCTGTCTGCCTCTGCCTCTGTCTGTCTCTCACTGACTTTCTCTGTCACTCCCTGTCACTCTCTCTGTCTCTCTCTACCTCCATCAGTCTCTCTGCGTCTGTCTCTGTGTCTCTCTGTGCCTCTCCGTCCCTCTATGCCGCTCTCTGTCTGTCTCTCTCTATCTTCCTCTGCCTGTCTCTTTCTGTCTCTACCTCTCGCAGCTGCTCTCTGTCTCTCTGTCTCTCTCTCTTTGTCTCTCTGACTGTATCTCTCCGCCTCTGTTGGCCTCCCCATATCTCTCTCTGTCTACCTCTGTCTCTGTCTGTCTCTCTCCTAGTCTCTTTCTGTCTCCCTCTGTCACTCTCTGTCTCTGTCTGCCTCACTCTGTCTGTCTTCCTCACTCTCCCTCGCCGTCCCTTTCTGTCTCTCTCTGCCTCACCATATCTCTCTCTCTCTACCTCTGTCTCTGTCTGTCCATCCGCGTCTCTCTCTGTCTCCCTCTGACTCTCTCTGCATCTCTGTCTCTCTCTGCCTCTCCCTGTCTCTCTCTGCCTCTCTCGCCTCTCTCTGCCTCACTCTGCCGCACTCTGCCTCTCTCGCTTTTCTCTGCCTCTCTCTGTCTCTGTCTGTCTCCCTCTGCCTCTGTCTGTCTCTCTCTGTCTCTCTCCGTCTCTGTGTGCCTCTCTCTGCCTCTCGGTCTCTCTCTGCCTCTCCCTGTCTCTCTCTGCCTCTCTCTGCCTCTCGGTCTCTCGCTGCCTCTCGGTCTCTCTCTGCCTCTCCCTGTCTCTCTCTGCCACTTGCCTAGTCCCTCAGTGTCTCCACGTCTCTCTGTCAGTCTCTCACTCTCTCTGTCTCTCTCTGTCGCGCTTTGCATCTACCTGTCCCTCCCTACCTATTGCTGTCTTTCTCTGTCTCCCTCTGTCTCTCTCGCTTTCCTCTGCCTCTCTCTGTCTCTCTCTGTCTCTCCATGTCTCTCTCTGTCTCTCGCTGCCTCTCTCTGTCTGTCTCTGCCTTTCGCTGCCTCTCTCTTTCTCGCTGCCTCTCTCCGCCTCTCTTCGCCTCTCTCTGTCGCCCTCTGTCTCTCTCGATGTTCTCTGCCTCTCTCTGTCTCTCTCTGCCTCTCCCTGCCTCTCTCTTCTACTTTCCATGTCCCCCAGTGTCTCTCCGTCTCTCTGTCAGTCTCTCACTCTCTCTGTCTCTCTCTGTCGCTCTTTGCCTCTACCTGTCTCTCCCTACCTATTTCTGTCTTTCTCTGTCTCCCTCTGTCTCTCTCGCTTTTCTCTGCCTCTCTCTGTCTCTGTCTGTCTCCCTCTGCCTCTGTCTGTCTCTCTCTGTCTCTCTCCGTCTGTCTCTGCCTCTCTCTGCCTCTCGGTCTCTCTCTGCCTCTCCCTGTCTCTCTCTGCCTCTCTCTGCCTCTCGGTCTCTCTCTGCCTCTCCCTGTCTCTCTCTGCCACTTTCCTAGTCCCTCAGTGTCTCCACGTCTCTCTGTCAGTCTCTCACTCTCTCTGTCTCTCTCTGTCGCGCTTTGCCTCTACCTGTCCCTCCCTACCTATTGCTGTCTTTCTCTGTCTCCCTCTGTCTCTCTCGCTTTCCTCTGCCTCTCTCTGTCTCTCTCTGTCTCCCCATGTCTCTCTCTGTCTCTCGCTGCCTCTCTCTGTCTGTCTCTGCCTTTCGCTGCCTCTCTCTTTCTCGCTGCCTCTCTTCGCCTCTCTCTGTCGCCCTCTGTCTCTCTCGATGTTCTCTGCCTCTCTCTGTCTCTCTCTGCCTCTCCCTGTCTCTCTCTGCCTCCCTCTGTCTCGCTCCCTCTCTGTCCCTCTCGGCCTTTCCTTGTCTCTCTTTCCCTCTCTCCGCCTCGCTCTGCCTCTCTCTGCCTCACTCTGTCTTACCTCTGCCTATTTCTGTTTTTCTCTGCCTCTTTCCATCTCTCTCTGTCTCCCTCAGTCTCTCTCTATCGCTCTCTGTCTCTCCATGTCTTTGTCTGTCTGTCTCTCACTGTCTTTCTCTATCTCCCTCAGCTTCTCTCTGTCTCTCTCTGACTCTCGTTGCCTCTCCCTTCCTTTCTCTCCCTCTCTCCTTCTCTGTCCCTCTCTTTCTCTCTCTGTCTCCCTCTGTCTCTCTCTGTGTCTCTCTGCCTCTTTCCGTCTCTCCATGTCTCGTTCTGTCTCCCTCTGGCCCCTTCTGTCTCTCACTGTCTACTTCTGTCTCTGTCTGTCTCTCTCCTTGTCTCTTTCTGTCTCCCTCTGTCACTCTCTGTCTCTGTCTGCCTCACTCTGTCTGTCTTCCTCACTCTCCCTCGCCGTCCCTTTCTGTCTCTCTCTGCCTCACCATATCTCTCTCTCTCTACCTCTGTCTCTGTCTGGCCATCCGCGTCTCTCTCTCTGTCTCCCTCTGACTCTCTCTGCATCTCTGTCTCTCTCTGCCTCTCCCTGTCTCTCTCTGCCTCTCTCGCCTCTCTCTGCCTCACTCTGCCGCACTCTGCCTCTCTCGCTTTTCTCTGCCTCTCTCTGTCTCTGTCTGTCTCCCTCTGCCTCTGTCTGTCTCTCTCTGTCTCTCTCCGTCTCTCTCTGCCTCTCTCTGCCTCTCCCTCTCTCTCTCTGCCTCTCTCTGCCTCTCGGTCTCTCTCTGCCTCTCCCTGTCTCTCTCTGCCACTTTCCTAGTCCCTCAGTGTCTCCACGTCTCTCTGTCAGTCTCTCACTCTCTCTGTCTCTCTCTGTCGCGCTTTGCCTCTACCTGTCCCTCCCTACCTATTGCTGTCTTTCTCTGTCTCCCTCTGTCTCTCTCGCTTTCCTCTGCCTCTCTCTGTCTCTCTCTGCCTCTCCCTGTCTCTCTCTGCCTCTCTCTGCCTCTCTCGCCTCTCTCTGCCTCACTCTGCCGCACTCTGCCTCTCTCGCTTTTCTCTGCCTCTCTCTGTCTCTGTCTGTCTCCCTCTGCCTCTGTCTGTCTCTCTCTGTCTCTCTCCGTCTGTCTCTGCCTCTCTCTGCCTCTCGGTCTCTCTCTGCCTCTCCCTGTCTCTCTCTGCCTCTCCCTGTCTCTCTCTGCCTCTCTCTGCCTCCCGGTCTCTCTCTGCCTCTCCCTGTCTCTCTCTGCCACTTTCCTAGTTCCCCAGTGTCTCCACGTCTTTCTGTCAGTCTCTCACTCTCTCTGTCTCTCTCTGTCACGCTTTGCCTCTACCTGTCTCTCCCTACCTATTTCTGTCTTTCTCTGTCTCTCTCGCTTTTCTCTGCCTCTCTCTGTCTCTCCATGTCTCTCTCTATCTCTCTCACCATCTCTCTGTCTGTCTCCGCCTCTCTCTGCCTCTTTCTGTTTTTCTCTGCCTCTTTCCATCTCTCTCTGTCTCCCTCCGTCTCTCTCTGTCGCTCTCTGTCTCTCCATGTCTTTGTCTGTCTGTCTCTCACTGTCTTTCTCTATCTCCCTCAGCTTCTCTCTGTCTCCCTCTGACTCTCGATTCATCTCTGTCTCTCTCTGCCTCTCCCTGTCTCTCTCTGCCTCTCTCTGCCTCTCTCGCCTCTCTCTGCCTCACTCTGCCGCACTCTGCCTCTCTCGCTTTTCTCTTCCTCTCTCTGTCTCCCTCTGCCTCTGTCTGCTTTCTCTCTGTCTCTCTCCGTCTCTCTCTCTGCCTCTCCCTGTCTCTCTCTGCCTAGTTCCTAGTCCCTCAGTGTCTCCACGTCTCTCTCTCAGTCTCTCACTCTCTCTGTCTCTCTCTGTCGCGCTTTGCCTCTACCTGTCCCTCCCTACCTATTGCTGTCTTTCTCTGTCTCCCTCTGTCTCTCTCGCTTTGCTCTGCCCCTTTCTGTCTCTCTCTGCCTCACCACATCTCTCTCTCTCTACCTCTGTCTCTGTCTGTCATTCCGTGTCTCTCTCTGTCTCCCTCTGACTCTCTCTGCATCTCTGTCTCTCTCTGCCTCTCCCTGTCTCTCTCTGCCTCTCTCTGCCTCTCTCGCCTCTCTCTGCCTCACTCTGCCGCACTCTGCCGCACTCTGCCTCTCTCGCTTTTCTCTGCCTCGCTCTGTCTCTGTCTGTCTCCCTCTGCCTCTGTCTGTCTCTCTCTGTCTCTCTCCGTCTCTCTCTGCCTCTCTCTGCCTCTCGGTCTCTCTCTTCCTCTCCCTGTCTCTCTCTGCCTCTCCCTGCCTCTCTCTTCTACTTTCCATGACCCCAGTGTCTCTCCGCCTCTCTCTGTCGCTCTCTGCCTCCCTCTGTCTCGCTCCCTCTCTGTCCCTCTCTAGCTCTCTCCGTCTCTCTCTGTCTCTCTCTGTCTCCCTCTGCCTCTGTCTGTCTCTCACTGACTTTCTCTGTGACTCCCTGTCACTCTCTCTGTCTCTCTCTATCTCTATCAGTCTCTATGCGTCTGTCTCTGTGTCTCTCTGTGCCTCTCCGTCCCTCTAGACCGCTCACTGTCTGTCTCTCTCTATCTTCCTCTGCCTCTCTCTTTCTGTCTCGACCTCTCGCAGCTGCTCTCTGTCTCTCTCTCTCTCTCTCTCTTTATCTCTCTGACTGTATCTCTCCGCCTCTGTTGGCCTCCCCATATCTCTCTCTGTCTACCTCTGTCTCTGTCTGTCTCTCTCTGTCTCTCTCCGTCTCTCTCTGCCTCTCTCTGCCTCTCGGTCTCTCTCTGCCTCTCCCTGTCTCTCTCTGCCACTTTCCTAGTCCCTCAGTGTCTCCACGTCTCTCTGTCAGTCTCTCACTCTCTCTGTCTCTCTCTGTCGCGCTTTGCCTCTACCTGTCCCTCCCTACCTATTGCTGTCTTTCTCTGTCTCCCTCTGTCTCTCTCGCTTTGCTCTGCCCCTTTCTGTCTCTCTCTGCCTCACCATATCTCTCTCTCTCTACTTCTGTCTCTGTCTGTCCATCCGCGTCTCTCTGTCTCCCTCTGACTCTCTCTGCATCTCTGTCTCTCTCTGACTCTCCCTGTCTCTGTCTGCCTCTCTCTGTCTCTCTCTGTCTCTCCATGTCTCTCTCTGTCTCTCGCTGCCTCTCTCTGTCTGTCTCTGCCTTTCGCTGCCTCTCTCTTTCTCGCTACCTCTCTCCGCCTCTCTCTGTCTCCCTCTGTCTCTCTCGATGTTCTCTGCCTCTCTCTGTCTCTCTCTGCCTCTCCATGTCTCTCTCTGCCTCCCTCTGTCTCGCTCCCTCTCTGTCCCTCTCGGCCTTTCCTTGTCTCTCTTTCCCTCTCTCCGCCTCGCTCTGCCTCTCTCTGCCTCTCTCTGTCTTACCTCTGGCACTGTCTGTTTCTCTCTGCCTCTTTCCATCTCTCTCTGTCTCCCTCCGCCTCACTCTGCCTCTCTCTGCTTCTCTTCATCTCTCTCTCTCTCTCTACCTCAGTCTATCTCTTTTGGTCTTTCTGTGTCTCCCTCTGTCCCTCTCTGTCTCTGTCTGTCTCCCTCGCTGTCCCTTTCTGTCTCTCTCTGCCTCTCGCTGCCTCTACCTGTCTCTCCCTTCCTATTTCTGTCTTTCTCTGTCTCCCTCTGTCTCTCTCGCTTTGCTCTGCCCCTCTCTGTCTCTCCATGTCTCTCTCTGTCTCTCTCTGTCTGTCTGTGCCTCTCGCTGCCTCTCTCCGCTCCTCTCTGCCTCTCTCGGCCTCTCTTCGCCTCGCTCTATCGCCCTCTGTCTCTCTCGCTGTTCTCTGCCTCTCTCTAGCTCTCTCTGTCTCTCCATGTCTCTCTCTGTCTCCCTCTGCCTCTCTCTGTCTCTCTCTGTCTGCCTCTGCCTCTGTCTGTCTCTCACTGACTTTCTCTGTCACTCCCTGTCACTCTCTCTGTCTCTCTCTACCTCCATCAGTCTCTCTGCGTCTGTCTCTGTGTCTCTCTGTGCCTCTCAGTCCCTCTATGCCGCTCTCTGTCTGTCTCTCTCTATCTTCCTCTGCCTGTCTCTTTCTGTCTCTACCTCTCGCAGCTGCTCTCTGTCTCTCTGTCTCTCTCTCTTTGTCTCTCTGACTGTATCTCTCCGCCTCTGTTGGCCTCCCCATATCTCTCTCTGTCTACCTCTGTCTCTGTCTGTCTCTCTCCTAGTCTCTTTCTGTCTCCCTCTGTCACTCTCTGTCTCTGTCTGCCTCACTCTGTCTGTCTTCCTCACTCTCCCTCGCCGTCCCTTTCTGTCTCTCTCTGCCTCACCATATCTCTCTCTCTCTACCTCTGTCTCTGTCTGTCCATCCGCGTCTCTCTCTGTCTCCCTCTGACTCTCTCTGCATCTCTGTCTCTCTCTGCCTCTCCCTGTCTCTCTCTGCCTCTCTCGCCTCTCTCTGCCTCACTCTGCCGCACTCTGCCTCTCTCGCTTTTCTCTGCCTCTCTCTGTCTCTGTCTGTCTCCCTCTGCCTCTGTCTGTCTCTCTCTGTCTCTCTCCGTCTCTGTGTGCCTCTCTCTGCCTCTCGGTCTCTCTCTGCCTCTCCCTGTCTCTCTCTGCCTCTCTCTGCCTCTCGGTCTCTCGCTGCCTCTCGGTCTCTCTCTGCCTCTCCCTGTCTCTCTCTGCCACTTGCCTAGTCCCTCAGTGTCTCCACGTCTCTCTGTCAGTCTCTCACTCTCTCTGTCTCTCTCTGTCGCGCTTTGCATCTACCTGTCCCTCCCTACCTATTGCTGTCTTTCTCTGTCTCCCTCTGTCTCTCTCGCTTTCCTCTGCCTCTCTCTGTCTCTCTCTGTCTCTCCATGTCTCTCTCTGTCTCTCGCTGCCTCTCTCTGTCTGTCTCTGCCTTTCGCTGCCTCTCTCTTTCTCGCTGCCTCTCTCCGCCTCTCTTCGCCTCTCTCTGTCGCCCTCTGTCTCTCTCGATGTTCTCTGCCTCTCTCTGTCTCTCTCTGCCTCTCCCTGCCTCTCTCTTCTACTTTCCATGTCCCCCAGTGTCTCTCCGTCTCTCTGTCAGTCTCTCACTCTCTCTGTCTCTCTCTGTCGCTCTTTGCCTCTACCTGTCTCTCCCTACCTATTTCTGTCTTTCTCTGTCTCCCTCTGTCTCTCTCGCTTTTCTCTGCCTCTCTCTGTCTCTGTCTGTCTCCCTCTGCCTCTGTCTGTCTCTCTCTGTCTCTCTCCGTCTGTCTCTGCCTCTCTCTGCCTCTCGGTCTCTCTCTGCCTCTCCCTGTCTCTCTCTGCCTCTCTCTGCCTCTCGGTCTCTCTCTGCCTCTCCCTGTCTCTCTCTGCCACTTTCCTAGTCCCTCAGTGTCTCCACGTCTCTCTGTCAGTCTCTCACTCTCTCTGTCTCTCTCTGTCGCGCTTTGCCTCTACCTGTCCCTCCCTACCTATTGCTGTCTTTCTCTGTCTCCCTCTGTCTCTCTCGCTTTCCTCTGCCTCTCTCTGTCTCTCTCTGTCTCCCCATGTCTCTCTCTGTCTCTCGCTGCCTCTCTCTGTCTGTCTCTGCCTTTCGCTGCCTCTCTCTTTCTCGCTGCCTCTCTTCGCCTCTCTCTGTCGCCCTCTGTCTCTCTCGATGTTCTCTGCCTCTCTCTGTCTCTCTCTGCCTCTCCCTGTCTCTCTCTGCCTCCCTCTGTCTCGCTCCCTCTCTGTCCCTCTCGGCCTTTCCTAGTCTCTCTTTCCCTCTCTCCGCCTCGCTCTGCCTCTCTCTGCCTCGCTCTGTCTTACCTCTGCCTATTTCTGTTTTTCTCTGCCTCTTTCCATCTCTCTCTGTCTCCCTCCGTCTCTCTCTATCGCTCTCTGTCTCTCCATGTCTTTGTCTGTCTGTCTCTCACTGTCTTTCTCTATCTCCCTCAGCTTCTCTCTGTCTCTCTCTGACTCTCGCTGCCTCTCCCTTCCTTTCTCTCCCTCTCTCCTTCTCTGTCCCTCTCTTTCTCTCTCTGTCTCCCTCTGTCTCTCTCTGTGTCTCTCTGCCTCTTTCCGTCTCTCCATGTCTCGTTCTGTCTCCCTCTGGCCCCTTCTGTCTCTCACTGTCTTTCTCTGTCTCCCCCTGGCTCTCTCTGCCTCTTTCTATGTCTCTCTGCCTCTTTTTATGACCCCCTGCCTCTCTGTGCCTCTCCATATCTCTCTCTCTCTACCTCTGTCTCTATCTGCCTATCCCTGTCTCACTCTGTCACTCTCTGTTTCTCTCTGTCGCTCTGTGTGTCTCCGCGTCTCTCTCTCTGTCTCCCTCTTCCTCTCTCTGCATCTCTGTCTCTCTCTGCCTCTCCTTGTCTCTCTCTGCCTCTCCCTACCTCTCTCTTCTACTTTCCATGTCCCCCAGTGTCTCTCCGCCTCTCTCCGCCTCTCTCCGTCGCCCTCTGTCTCTCTCGCTGTTCTCTGCCTCTCTCTAGCTCTCTCTGTCTCTCCATGTCTCTCTCTGTCTCCCTCTGCCTCTCTCTGTCTCTCACTGACTTTCTCTGTCACTCCCTGTCACTCTCTCTGTCTCTCTCTATCTCTATCAGTCTCTCTGCATCTGTCTCTGTGTCTCTCTGTGCCTCTCCGTCCCTCTAGGCCGCCCACTGTCTGTCTCTCTCTATCTTCCTCTGCCTCTTTCTTTCTGTCTCTACCTCTCGCAGCTGCTCTCTGTCTCTCTCTCTTTGTCTCTCTGACTGTATCTCTCCGCCTCTGTTGGCCTCCCCATATCTCTGTCTGTCTACCTCTGTCTCTGTCTGTCTCTCTCCTAGTCTCTTTCTGTCTCCCTCTGTCACTCTCTGTCTCTGTCTGCCTCACTCTGTCTGTCTTCCTCACTCTCCCTCGCCGTCCCTTTCTGTCTCTCTCTGCCTCACCATATCTCTCTCTCTCTACCTCTGTCTCTGTCTGTCCATCCGCGTCTCTCTCTGTCTCCCTCTGCCTCTCTCTGCCTCGCTCTGTCTTACCTCTGCCTTTTTCTGTTTTTCTCTGCCTCTTTCCATCTCTCTCTGTCTCCCTCCGTCTCTCTCTGTCGCTCTCTGTCTCTCCATGTCTTTGTCTGTCTGTCTCTCACTGTCTTTCTCTATCTCCCTCAGCTTCTCTCTGTCTCTCTCTGACTCTCGCTGCCTCTCCCTTCCTTTCTCTCCCTCTCTCCTTCTCTGTCCCTCTCTTTCTCTCTCTGTCTCCCTCTGTCTATCTCTGTGTCTCTCCCCCTCTTTCCGTCTCTCCATGTCTCGTTCTGTCTCCCTCTGGCCCCTTCTGTCTCTCACTGTCTTTCTCTGTCTCCCCCTGGCTCTCTCTGCCTCTTTCTATGTCTCTCTGCCTCTTTTTATGACCCCCTGCCTCTCTGTGCCTCTACATATCTCTCTCTCTCTACCTCTGTCTCTGTCTGCCTATCCCTGTCTCACTCTGTCACTCTCTGTTTCTCTCTGTCGCTCTGTGTGTCTCCGCGTCTCTCTCTCTGTCTCCCTCTTCCTCTCTCTGCCTCTCCTTGTCTCTCTCTGCCTCTCCCTACCTCTCTCTTCTACTTTCCATGTCCCCCAGTGTCTCTCCGCCTCTCTCCGCCTCTCTCTGTCGCCCTCTGTCTCTCTCGCTGTTCTCTGCCTCTCTCTAGCTCTCTCTGTCTCTCCATGTCTCTCTCTGTCTCCCTCTGCCTCTCTCTGTCTCTCACTGACTTTCTCTGTCACTCCCTGTCACTCTCTCTGTCTCTCTCTATCTCTATCAGTCTCTCTGCGTCTGTCTCTGTGTCTCTCTGTGCCTCTCCGTCCCTCTAGGCCGCCCACTGTCTGTCTCTCTCTATCTTCCTCTGCCTCTCTCTTTCTGTCTCTACCCCTCGCAGCTGCTCTCTGTCTCTCTCTCTTTGTCTCTCTGACTGTATCTCTCCGCCACTGTTGGCCTCCCCATATCTCTCTCTGTCGACTTCTGTCTCTGTCTGTCTCTCTCCTTGTCTCTTTCTGTCTCCCTCTGTCACTCTCTGTCTCTGTCTGCCTCACTCTGTCTGTCTTCCTCACTCTCCCTCGCCGTCCCTTTCTGTCTCTCTCTGCCTCACCATATCTCTCTCTCTCTACCTCTGTCTCTGTCGGTCCATCCGCGTCTCTCTCTCTGTCTCCCTCTGACTCTCTCTGCATCTCTGTCTCTCTCTGCCTCTCCCTGTCTCTCTCTGCCTCTCTCGCCTCTCTCTGCCTCTCTCGCTTTTCTCTGCCTCTCTCTGTCTCTGTCTGTCTCCCTCTGCCTCTGTCTGTCTCTCTCTGTCTCTCTCCGTCTCTCTCTGCCTCTCTCTGCCTCTCCCTCTCTCTCTCTGCCTCTCTCTGCCTCTCGGTCTCTCTCTGCCTCTCCCTGTCTCTCTCTGCCACTTTCCTAGTCCCTCAGTGTCTCCACGTCTCTCTGTCAGTCTCTCACTCTCTCCGTCTCTCTCTGTCGCGCTTTGCCTCTACCTGTCCCTCCCTACCTATTGCTGTCTTTCTCTGTCTCCCTCTGTCTCTCTCGCTTTCCTCTGCCTCTCTCTGTCTCTCTCTGCCTCTCCCTGTCTCTCTCTGCCTCTCTCTGCCTCTCTCGCCTCTCTCTGCCTCACTCTGCCGCACTCTGCCTCTCTCGCTTTTCTCTGCCTCTCTCTGTCTCTGTCTGTCTCCCTCTGCCTCTGTCTGTCTCTCTCTGTCTCTCTCCGTCTGTCTCTGCCTCTCTCTGCCTCTCGGTCTCTCTCTGCCTCTCCCTGTCTCTCTCTGCCTCTCCCTGTCTCTCTCTGCCTCTCTCTGCCTCCCGGTCTCTCTCTGCCTCTCCCTGTCTCTCTCTGCCACTTTCCTAGTTCCCCAGTGTCTCCACGTCTTTCTGTCAGTCTCTCACTCTCTCTGTCTCTCTCTGTCACGCTTTGCCTCTACCTGTCTCTCCCTACCTATTTCTGTCTTTCTCTGTCTCTCTCGCTTTTCTCTGCCTCTCTCTGTCTCTCCATGTCTCTCTCTATCTCTCTCACCATCTCTCTGTCTGTCTCCGCCTCTCTCTGCCTCTCTCTGTCTGTCTCTGCCTTTCGCTGCCTCTCTCTTTCTCGCTGCCTCTCTCCGCCTCTCTTCGCCTCTCTCTGTCGCCCTCTGTCTCTCTCGATGTTCTCTGCCTCTCTCTGTCTCTCTCTGCCTCTCCCTGTCTCTCTCTGCCTCCATCTGTCTCGCTCCCTCTCTGTCCCTCTCGGCCTTTCCTTGTCTCTCTTTCTCTCTCTCCGCCTCGCTCTGCCTCTCTCTGCCTCGCTCTGTCTTACCTCTGCCTCTTTCTGTTTTTCTCTGCCTCTTTCCATCTCTCTCTGTCTCCCTCCGTCTCTCTCTGTCGCTCTCTGTCTCTCCATGTCTTTGTCTGTCTGTCTCTCACTGTCTTTCTCTATCTCCCTCAGCTTCTCTCTGTCTCCCTCTGACTCTCGATGCATCTCTGTCTCTCTCTGCCTCTCCCTGTCTCTCTCTGCCTCTCTCTGCCTCTCTCGCCTCTCTCTGCCTCACTCTGCCGCACTCTGCCTCTCTCGCTTTTCTCTTCCTCTCTCTGTCTCTGTCTGTCTCCCTCTGCCTCTGTCTGCTTTCTCTCTGTCTCTCTCCGTCTCTCTCTCTGCCTCTCCCTGTCTCTCTCTGCCTATTTCCTAGTCCCTCAGTGTCTCCACGTCTCTCTCTCAGTCTCTCACTCTCTCTGTCTCTCTCTGTCGCGCTTTGCCTCTACCTGTCCCTCCCTACCTATTGCTGTCTTTCTCTGTCTCCCTCTGTCTCTCTCGCTTTGCTCTGCCCCTTTCTGTCTCTCTCTGCCTCACCACATCTCTCTCTCTCTACCTCTGTCTCTGTCTGTCCATCCGTGTCTCTCTCTGTCTCCCTCTGACTCTCTCTGCATCTCTGTCTCTCTCTGCCTCTCCCTGTCTCTCTCTGCCTCTCTCTGCCTCTCTCGCCTCTCTCTGCCTCACTCTGCCGCACTCTGCCGCACTCTGCCTCTCTCGCTTTTCTCTGCCTCGCTCTGTCTCTGTCTGTCTCCCTCTGCCTCTGTCTGTCTCTCTCTGTCTCTCTCCGTCTCTCTCTGCCTCTCTCTGCCTCTCGGTCTCTCTCTTCCTCTCCCTGTCTCTCTCTGCCTCTCCCTGCCTCTCTCTTCTACTTTCCATGACCCCAGTGTCTCTCCGCCTCTCTCTGTCGCTCTCTGCCTCCCTCTGTCTCGCTCCCTCTCTGTCCCTCTCTAGCTCTCTCTGTCTCTCTCTGTCTCTCTCTGTCTCCCTCTGCCTCTGTCTGTCTCTCACTGACTTTCTCTGTGACTCCCTGTCACTCTCTCTGTCTCTCTCTATCTCTATCAGTCTCTATGCGTCTGTCTCTGTGTCTCTCTGTGCCTCTCCGTCCCTCTAGACCGCTCACTGTCTGTCTCTCTCTATCTTCCTCTGCCTCTCTCTTTCTGTCTCTACCTCTCGCAGCTGCTCTCTGTCTCTCTCTCTCTCTCTCTCTCTCTTTATCTCTCTGACTGTATGTCTCCGCCTCTGTTGGCCTCCCCATATCTCTCTCTGTCTACCTCTGTCTCTGTCTGTCTCTCTCTGTCTCTCTCCGTCTCTCTCTGCCTCTCTCTGCCTCTCGGTCTCTCTCTGCCTCTCGGTCTCTCTCTGCCTCTCTCTGTCTCTCTCTGCCTCTCTCTGCCTCTCGGTCTCTCTCTGCCTCTCCCTGTCTCTCTCTGCCACTTTCCTATTCCCTCAGTGTCTCCACGTCTCTCTGTCAGTCTCTCACTCTCTCTGTCTCTCTCTGTCGCGCTTTGCCTCTACCTGTCCCTCCCTACCTATTGCTGTCTTTCTCTGTCTCCCTCTGTCTCTCTCGCTTTGCTCTGCCCCTTTCTGTCTCTCTCTGCCTCACCATATCTCTCTCTCTCTACTTCTGTCTCTGTCTGTCCATCCGCGTCTCTCTCTGTCTCCCTCTGACTCTCTCTGCATCTCTGTCTCTCTCTGACTCTCCCTGTCTCTGTCTGCCTCTCTCTGTCTCTCTCTGTCTCTCCATGTCTCTCTCTGTCTCTCGCTGCCTCTCTCTGTCTGTCTCTGCCTTTCGCTGCCTCTCTCTTTCTCGCTGCCTCTCTCCGCCTCTCTCTGTCGCCCTCTGTCTCTCTCGATGTTCTCTGCCTCTCTCTGTCTCTCTCTGCCTCTCCATGTCTCTCTCTGCCTCCCTCTGTCTCGCTCCCTCTCTGTCCCTCTCGGCCTTTCCTTGTCTCTCTTTCCCTCTCTCCGCCTCGCTCTGCCTCTCTCTGCCTCTCTCTGTCTTACCTCTGGCACTGTCTGTTTCTCTCTGCCTCTTTCCATCTCTCTCTGTCTCCCTCCGCCTCACTCTGCCTCTCTCTGCTTCTCTTCATCTCTCTCTATCTCTCTACCTCAGTCTATCTCTTTTGGTCTTTCTGTGTCTCCCTCTGTCCCTCTCTGTCTCTGTCTGTCTCCCTCGCTGTCCCTTTCTGTCTCTCTCTGCCTCTCGCTGCCTCTACCTGTCTCTCCCTTCCTATTTCTGTCTTTCTCTGTCTCCCTCTGTCTCTCTCGCTTTGCTCTGCCCCTCTCTGTCTCTCCATGTCTCTCTCTGTCTCTCTCTGTCTGTCTGTGCCTCTCGCTGCCTCTCTCCGCTCCTCTCTGCCTCTCTCGGCCTCTCTTCGCCTCGCTCTATCGCCCTCTGTCTCTCTCGCTGTTCTCTGCCTCTCTCTAGCTCTCTCTGTCTCTCCATGTCTCTCTCTGTCTCCCTCTGCCTCTCTCTGTCTCTCTCTGTCTGCCTCTGCCTCTGTCTGTCTCTCACTGACTTTCTCTGTCACTCCCTGTCACTCTCTCTGTCTCTCTCTATCTCCATCAGTCTCTCTGCGTCTGTCTCTGTGTCTCTCTGTGCCTCTCCGTCCCTCTATGCCGCTCTCTGTCTGTCTCTCTCTATCTTCCTCTGCCTGTCTCTTTCTGTCTCTACCTCTCGCAGCTGCTCTCTGTCTCTCTGTCTCTCTCTCTTTGTCTCTCTGACTGTATCTCTCCGCCTCTGTTGGCCTCCCCATATCTCTCTCTGTCTACCTCTGTCTCTGTCTGTCTCTCTCCTAGTCTCTTTCTGTCTCCCTCTGTCACTCTCTGTCTCTGTCTGCCTCACTCTGTCTGTCTTCCTCACTCTCCCTGGCCGTCCCTTTCTGTCTCTCTCTGCCTCACCATATCTCTCTCTCTCTACCTCTGTCTCTGTCTGTCCATCCGCGTCTCTCTCTGTCTCCCTCTGACTCTCTCTGCATCTCTGTCTCTCTCTGCCTCTCCCTGTCTCTCTCTGCCTCTCTCGCCTCTCTCTGCCTCACTCTGCCGCACTCTGCCTCTCTCGCTTTTCTCTGCCTCTCTCTGTCTCTGTCTGTCTCCCTCTGCCTCTGTCTGTCTCTCTCTGTCTCTCTCCGTCTCTGTGTGCCTCTCTCTGCCTCTCGGTCTCTCTCTGCCTCTCCCTGTCTCTCTCTGCCTCTCTCTGCCTCTCGGTCTCTCGCTGCCTCTCGGTCTCTCTCTGCCTCTCCCTGTCTCTCTCTGCCACTTGCCTAGTCCCTCAGTGTCTCCACGTCTCTCTGTCAGTCTCTCACTCTCTCTGTCTCTCTCTGTCGCGCTTTGCATCTACCTGTCCCTCCCTACCTATTGCTGTCTTTCTCTGTCTCCCTCTGTCTCTCTCGCTTTCCTCTGCCTCTCTCTGTCTCTCTCTGTCTCTCCATGTCTCTCTCTGTCTCTCGCTGCCTCTCTCTGTCTGTCTCTGCCTTTCGCTGCCTCTCTCTTTCTCGCTGCCTCTCTCCGCCTCTCTTCGCCTCTCTCTGTCGCCCTCTGTCTCTCTCGATGTTCTCTGCCTCTCTCTGTCTCTCTCTGCCTCTCCCTGCCTCTCTCTTCTACTTTCCATGTCCCCCAGTGTCTCTCCGTCTCTCTGTCAGTCTCTCACTCTCTCTGTCTCTCTCTGTCGCTCTTTGCCTCTACCTGTCTCTCCCTACCTATTTCTGTCTTTCTCTGTCTCCCTCTGTCTCTCTCGCTTTTCTCTGCCTCTCTCTATCTCTGTCTGTCTCCCTCTTCCTCTGTCTGTCTCTCTCTGTCTCTCTCCGTCTGTCTCTGCCTCTCTCTGCCTCTCGGTCTCTCTCTGCCTCTCCCTGTCTCTCTCTGCCTCTCTCTGCCTCTCGGTCTCTCTCTGCCACTCCCTGTCTCTCTCTGCCACTTTCCTAGTCCCTCAGTGTCTCCACGTCTCTCTGTCAGTCTCTCACTCTCTCTGTCTCTCTCTGTCGCGCTTTGCCTCTACCTGTCCCTCCCTACCTATTGCTGTCTTTCTCTGTCTCCCTCTGTCTCTCTCGCTTTCCTCTGCCTCTCTCTGTCTCTCTCTGTCTCCCCATGTCTCTCTCTGTCTCTCGCTGCCTCTCTCTGTCTGTCTCTGCCTTTCGCTGCCTCTCTCTTTCTCGCTGCCTCTCTTCGCCTCTCTCTGTCGCCCTCTGTCTCTCTCGATGTTCTCTGCCTCTCTCTGTCTCTCTCTGCCTCTCCCTGTCTCTCTCTGCCTCCCTCTGTCTCGCTCCCTCTCTGTCCCTCTCGGCCTTTCCTTGTCTCTCTTTCCCTCTCTCCGCCTCGCTCTGCCTCTCTCTGCCTCGCTCTGTCTTACCTCTGCCTTTTTCTGTTTTTCTCTGCCTCTTTCCATCTCTCTCTGTCTCCCTCCGTCTCTCTCTGTCGCTCTCTGTCTCTCCATGTCTTTGTCTGTCTGTCTCTCACTGTCTTTCTCTATCTCCCTCAGCTTCTCTCTGTCTCTCTCTGACTCTCGCTGCCTCTCCCTTCCTTTCTCTCCCTCTCTCCTTCTCTGTCCCTCTCTTTCTCTCTCTGTCTCCCTCTGTCTATCTCTGTGTCTCTCCCCCTCTTTCCGTCTCTCCATGTCTCGTTCTGTCTCCCTCTGGCCCCTTCTGTCTCTCACTGTCTTTCTCTGTCTCCCCCTGGCTCTCTCTGCCTCTTTCTATGTCTCTCTGCCTCTTTTTATGACCCCCTGCCTCTCTGTGCCTCTACATATCTCTCTCTCTCTACCTCTGTCTCTGTCTGCCTATCCCTGTCTCACTCTGTCACTCTCTGTTTCTCTCTGTCGCTCTGTGTGTCTCCGCGTCTCTCTCTCTGTCTCCCTCTTCCTCTCTCTGCCTCTCCTTGTCTCTCTCTGCCTCTCCCTACCTCTCTCTTCTACTTTCCATGTCCCCCAGTGTCTCTCCGCCTCTCTCCGCCTCTCTCTGTCGCCCTCTGTCTCTCTCGCTGTTCTCTGCCTCTCTCTAGCTCTCTCTGTCTCTCCATGTCTCTCTCTGTCTCCCTCTGCCTCTCTCTGTCTCTCACTGACTTTCTCTGTCACTCCCTGTCACTCTCTCTGTCTCTCTCTATCTCTATCAGTCTCTCTGCGTCTGTCTCTGTGTCTCTCTGTGCCTCTCCGTCCCTCTAGGCCGCCCACTGTCTGTCTCTCTCTATCTTCCTCTGCCTCTCTTTTTCTGTCTCTACCCCTCGCAGCTGCTCTCTGTCTCTCTCTCTTTGTCTCTCTGACTGTATCTCTCCGCCACTGTTGGCCTCCCCATATCTCTCTCTGTCGACTTCTGTCTCTGTCTGTCTCTCTCCTTGTCTCTTTCTGTCTCCCTCTGTCACTCTCTGTCTCTGTCTGCCTCACTCTGTCTGTCTTCCTCACTCTCCCTCGCCGTCCCTTTCTGTCTCTCTCTGCCTCACCATATCTCTCTCTCTCTCTACCTCTGTCTCTGTCGGTCCATCCGCGTCTCTCTCTCTGTCTCCCTCTGACTCTCTCTGCATCTCTGTCTCTCTCTGCCTCTCCCTGTCTCTCTCTGCCTCTCTCGCCTCTCTCTGCCTCACTCTGCCGCACTCTGCCTCTCTCGCTTTTCTCTGCCTCTCTCTGTCTCTGTCTGTCTCCCTCTGCCTCTGTCTGTCTCTCTCTGTCTCTCTCCGTCTCTCTCTGCCTCTCTCTGCCTCTCCCTCTCTCTCTCTGCCTCTCTCTGCCTCTCGGTCTCTCTCTGCCTCTCCCTGTCTCTCTCTGCCACTTTCCTAGTCCCTCAGTGTCTCCACGTCTCTCTGTCAGTCTCTCACTCTCTCCGTCTCTCTCTGTCGCGCTTTGCCTCTACCTGTCCCTCCCTACCTATTGCTGTCTTTCTCTGTCTCCCTCTGTCTCTCTCGCTTTCCTCTGCCTCTCTCTGTCTCTCTCTGCCTCTCCCTGTCTCTCTCTGCCTCTCTCTGCCTCTCTCGCCTCTCTCTGCCTCACTCTGCCGCACTCTGCCTCTCTCGCTTTTCTCTGCCTCTCTCTGTCTCTGTCTGTCTCCCTCTGCCTCTGTCTGTCTCTCTCTGTCTCTCTCCGTCTGTCTCTGCCTCTCTCTGCCTCTCGGTCTCTCTCTGCCTCTCCCTGTCTCTCTCTGCCTCTCCCTGTCTCTCTCTGCCTCTCTCTGCCTCCCGGTCTCTCTCTGCCTCTCCCTGTCCTTCTCTGCCACTTTCCTAGTTCCCCAGTGTCTCCACGTCTTTCTGTCAGTCTCTCACTCTCTCTGTCTCTCTCTGTCACGCTTTGCCTCTACCTGTCTCTCCCTACCTATTTCTGTCTTTCTCTGTCTCTCTCGCTTTTCTCTGCCTCTCTCTGTCTCTCCATGTCTCTCTCTATCTCTCTCACCATCTCTCTGTCTGTCTCCGCCTCTCTCTGCCTCTCTCTGTCTGTCTCTGCCTTTCGCTGCCTCTCTCTTTCTCGCTGCCTCTCTCCGCCTCTCTTCGCCTCTCTCTGTCGCCCTCTGTCTCTCTCGATGTTCTCTGCCTCTCTCTGTCTCTCTCTGCCTCTCCCTGTCTCTCTCTGCCTCCATCTGTCTCGCTCCCTCTCTGTCCCTCTCGGCCTTTCCTTGTCTCTCTTTCTCTCTCTCCGCCTCGCTCTGCCTCTCTCTGCCTCGCTCTGTCTTACCTCTGCCTCTTTCTGTTTTTCTCTGCCTCTTTCCATCTCTCTCTGTCTCCCTCCGTCTCTCTCTGTCGCTCTCTGTCTCTCCATGTCTTTGTCTGTCTGTCTCTCACTGTCTTTCTCTATCTCCCTCAGCTTCTCTCTGTCTCCCTCTGACTCTCGATGCATCTCTGTCTCTCTCTGCCTCTCCCTGTCTCTCTCTGCCTCTCTCTGCCTCTCTCGCCTCTCTCTGCCTCACTCTGCCGCACTCTGCCTCTCTCGCTTTTCTCTTCCTCTCTCTGTCTCTGTCTGTCTCCCTCTGCCTCTGTCTGCTTTCTCTCTGTCTCTCTCCGTCTCTCTCTCTGCCTCTCCCTGTCTCTCTCTGCCTATTTCCTAGTCCCTCAGTGTCTCCACGTCTCTCTCTCAGTCTCTCACTCTCTCTGTCTCTCTCTGTCGCGCTTTGCCTCTACCTGTCCCTCCCTACCTATTGCTGTCTTTCTCTGTCTCCCTCTGTCTCTCTCGCTTTGCTCTGCCCCTTTCTGTCTCTCTCTGCCTCACCACATCTCTCTCTCTCTACCTCTGTCTCTGTCTGTCCATCCGTGTCTCTCTCTGTCTCCCTCTGACTCTCTCTGCATCTCTGTCTCTCTCTGCCTCTCCCTGTCTCTCTCTGCCTCTCTCTGCCTCTCTCGCCTCTCTCTGCCTCACTCTGCCGCACTCTGCCGCACTCTGCCTCTCTCGCTTTTCTCTGCCTCGCTCTGTCTCTGTCTGTCTCCCTCTGCCTCTGTCTGTCTCTCTCTGTCTCTCTCCGTCTCTCTCTGCCTCTCTCTGCCTCTCGGTCTCTCTCTTCCTCTCCCTGTCTCTCTCTGCCTCTCCCTGCCTCTCTCTTCTACTTTCCATGACCCCAGTGTCTCTCCGCCTCTCTCTGTCGCTCTCTGCCTCCCTCTGTCTCGCTCCCTCTCTGTCCCTCTCTAGCTCTCTCTGTCTCTCTCTGTCTCTCTCTGTCTCCCTCTGCCTCTGTCTGTCTCTCACTGACTTTCTCTGTGACTCCCTGTCACTCTCTCTGTCTCTCTCTATCTCTATCAGTCTCTATGCGTCTGTCTCTGTGTCTCTCTGTGCCTCTCCGTCCCTCTAGACCGCTCACTGTCTGTCTCTCTCTATCTTCCTCTGCCTCTCTCTTTCTGTCTCTACCTCTCGCAGATGCTCTCTGTCTCTCTCTCTCTCTCTCTCTTTATCTCTCTGACTGTATGTCTCCGCCTCTGTTGGCCTCCCCATATCTCTCTCTGTCTACCTCTGTCTCTGTCTGTCTCTCTCTGTCTCTCTCCGTCTCTCTCTGCCTCTCTCTGCCTCTCGGTCTCTCTCTGCCTCTCGGTCTCTCTCTGCCTCTCTCTGTCTCTCTCTGCCTCTCTCTGCCTCTCGGTCTCTCTCTGCCTCTCCCTGTCTCTCTCTGCCACTTTCCTAGTCCCTCAGTGTCTCCACGTCTCTCTGTCAGTCTCTCACTCTCTCTGTCTCTCTCTGTCGCGCTTTGCCTCTACCTGTCCCTCCCTACCTATTGCTGTCTTTCTCTGTCTCCCTCTGTCTCTCTCGCTTTGCTCTGCCCCTTTCTGTCTCTCTCTGCCTCACCATATCTCTCTCTCTCTACTTCTGTCTCTGTCTGTCCATCCGCGTCTCTCTCTGTCTCCCTCTGACTCTCTCTGCATCTCTGTCTCTCTCTGACTCTCCCTGTCTCTGTCTGCCTCTCTCTGTCTCTCTCTGTCTCTCCATGTCTCTCTCTGTCTCTCGCTGCCTCTCTCTGTCTGTCTCTGCCTTTCGCTGCCTCTCTCTTTCTCGCTGCCTCTCTCCGCCTCTCTCTGTCTCCCTCTGTCTCTCTCGATGTTCTCTGCCTCTCTCTGTCTCTCTCTGCCTCTCCATGTCTCTCTCTGCCTCCCTCTGTCTCGCTCCCTCTCTGTCCCTCTCGGCCTTTCCTTGTCTCTCTTTCCCTCTCTCCGCCTCGCTCTGCCTCTCTCTGCCTCTCTCTGTCTTACCTCTGGCACTGTCTGTTTCTCTCTGCCTCTTTCCATCTCTCTCTGTCTCCCTCCGCCTCACTCTGCCTCTCTCTGCTTCTCTTCATCTCTCTCTCTCTCTCTACCTCAGTCTATCTCTTTTGGTCTTTCTGTGTCTCCCTCTGTCCCTCTCTGTCTCTGTCTGTCTCCCTCGCTGTCCCTTTCTGTCTCTCTCTGCCTCTCGCTGCCTCTACCTGTCTCTCCCTTCCTATTTCTGTCTTTCTCTGTCTCCCTCTGTCTCTCTCGCTTTGCTCTGCCCCTCTCTGTCTCTCCATGTCTCTCTCTGTCTCTCTCTGTCTGTCTGTGCCTCTCGCTGCCTCTCTCCGCTCCTCTCTGCCTCTCTCGGCCTCTCTTCGCCTCGCTCTATCGCCTTCTGTCTCTCTCGCTGTTCTCTGCCTCTCTCTAGCTCTCTCTGTCTCTCCATGTCTCTCTCTGTCTCCCTCTGCCTCTCTCTGTCTCTCTCTGTCTGCCTCTGCCTCTGTCTGTCTCTCACTGACTTTCTCTGTCACTCCCTGTCACTCTCTCTGTCTCTCTCTGCGTCTGTCTCTGTGTCTCTCTGTGCCTCTCCGTCCCTCTATGCCGCTCTCTGTCTGTCTCTCTCTATCTTCCTCTGCCTGTCTCTTTCTGTCTCTACCTCTCGCAGCTGCTCTCTGTCTCTCTGTCTCTCTCTCTTTGTCTCTCTGACTGTATCTCTCCGCCTCTGTTGGCCTCCCCATATCTCTCTCTGTCTACCTCTGTCTCTGTCTGTCTCTCTCCTAGTCTCTTTCTGTCTCCCTCTGTCACTCTCTGTCTCTGTCTGCCTCACTCTGTCTGTCTTCCTCACTCTCCCTGGCCGTCCCTTTCTGTCTCTCTCTGCCTCACCATATCTCTCTCTCTCTACCTCTGTCTCTGTCTGTCCATCCGCGTCTCTCTCTGTCTCCCTCTGACTCTCTCTGCATCTCTGTCTCTCTCTGCCTCTCCCTGTCTCTCTCTGCCTCTCTCGCCTCTCTCTGCCTCACTCTGCCGCACTCTGCCTCTCTCGCTTTTCTCTGCCTCTCTCTGTCTCTGTCTGTCTCCCTCTGCCTCTGTCTGTCTCTCTCTGTCTCTCTCCGTCTCTGTGTGCCTCTGTCTGCCTCTCGGACTCTCTCTGCCTCTCCCTGTCTCTCTCTGCCTCTCTCTGCCTCTCGGTCTCTCGCTGCCTCTCGCTCTCTCTGCCTCTCCCTGTCTCTCTCTGCCACTTGCCTAGTCCCTCAGTGTCTCCACGTCTCTCTGTCAGTCTCTCACTCTCTCTGTCTCTCTCTGTCGCGCTTTGCATCTACCTGTCCCTCCCTGCCTATTGCTGTCTTTCTCTGTCTCCCTTTGTCTCTCTCGCTTTCCTCTGCCTCTCTCTGTCTCTCTCTGTCTCTCCATGTCTCTCTCTGTCTCTCGCTGCCTCTCTCTGTCTGTCTCTGCCTTTCGCTGCCTCTCTCTTTCTCGCTGCCTCTCTCCGCCTCTCTTCGCCTCTCTCTGTCGCCCTCTGTCTCTCTCGATGTTCTCTGCCTCTCTCTGTCTCTCTCTGCCTCTCCCTGCCTCTCTCTTCTACTTTCCATGTCCCCCAGTGTCTCTCCGTCTCTCTGTCAGTCTCTCACTCTCTCTGTCTCTCTCTGTCGCTCTTTGCCTCTACCTGTCTCTCCCTACCTATTTCTGTCTTTCTCTGTCTCCCTCTGTCTCTCTCGCTTTTCTCTGCCTCTCTCTGTCTCTGTCTGTCTCCCTCTGCCTCTGTCTGTCTCTCTCTGTCTCTCTCCGTCTCTCTCTGCCTCTCTCTGCCTCACCCTGTCTCTCTCTGCCTCTCTCTGCCTCTCGGTCTGTCTCTGCCTCTCCCTGTCTCTCTCTGCCACTTTCCTAGTCCCTCAGTGTCTCCACGTCTCTCTGTCAGTCTCTCACTCTCTCTGTCTCTCTCTGTCGCGCTTTGCCTCTACCTGTCCCTCCCTACCTATTGCTGTCTTTCTCTGTCTCCCTCTGTCTCTCTCGCTTTCCTCTGCCTCTCTCTGTCTCTCTCTGTCTCCCCATGTCTCTCTCTGTCTCTCGCTGCCTCTCTCTGTCTGTCTCTGCCTTTCGCTGCCTCTCTCTTTCTCGCTGCCTCTCTTCGCCTCTCTGTGTCGCCCTCTGTCTCTCTCGATGTTCTCTGCCTCTCTCTGTCTCTCTCTGCCTCTCCCTGTCTCTCTCTGCCTCCCTCTGTCTCGCTCCCTCTCTGTCCCTCTCGGCCTTTCCTTGTCTCTCTTTCCCTCTCTCCGCCTCGCTCTGCCTCTCTCTGCCTCGCTCTGTCTTACCTCTGCCTATTTCTGTTTTTCTCTGCCTCTTTCCATCTCTCTCTGTCTCCCTCCGTCTCTCTCTATCGCTCTCTGTCTCTCCATGTCTTTGTCTGTCTGTCTCTCACTGTCTTTCTCTATCTCCCTCAGCTTCTCTCTGTCTCTCTCTGACTCTCGCTGCCTCTCCCTTCCTTTCTCTCCCTCTCTCCTTCTCTGTCCCTCTCTTTCTCTCTCTGTCTCCCTCTGTCTCTCTCTGTGTCTCTCTGCCTCTTTCCGTCTCTCCATGTCTCGTTCTGTCTCCCTCTGGCCCCTTCTGTCTCTCACTGTCTTTCTCTGTCTCCCCCTGGCTCTCTCTGCCTCTTTCTATGTCTCTCTGCCTCTTTTTATGACCCCCTGCCTCTCTGTGCCTCTCCATATCTCTCTCTCTCTACCTCTGTCTCTATCTGCCTATCCGTGTCTCACTCTGTCACTCTCTGTTTCTCTCTGTCGCTCTGTGTGTCTCCGCGTCTCTCTCTCTGTCTCCCTCTTCCTCTCTCTGCATCTCTGTCTCTCTCTGCCTCTCCTTGTCTCTCTCTGCCTCTCCCTACCTCTCTCTTCTACTTTCCATGTCCCCCAGTGTCTCTCCGCCTCTCTCCGCCTCTCTCCGTCGCCCTCTGTCTCTCTCGCTGTTCTCTGCCTCTCTCTAGCTCTCTCTGTCTCTCCATGTCTCTCTCTGTCTCCCTCTGCCTCTCTCTGTCTCTCACTGACTTTCTCTGTCACTCCCTGTCACTCTCTCTGTCTCTCTCTATCTCTATCAGTCTCTCTGCGTCTGTCTCTGTGTCTCTCTGTGCCTCTCCGTCCCTCTAGGCCGCCCACTGTCTGTCTCTCTCTATCTTCCTCTGCCTCTCTCTTTCTGTCTCTACCTCTCGCAGCTGCTCTCTGTCTCTCTCTCTTTGTCTCTCTGACTGTATCTCTCCGCCTCTGTTGGCCTCCCCATATCTCTGTCTGTCTACCTCTGTCTCTGTCTGTCTCTCTCCTAGTCTCTTTCTGTCTCCCTCTGTCACTCTCTGTCTCTGTCTGCCTCACTCTGTCTGTCTTCCTCACTCTCCCTCGCCGTCCCTTTCTGTCTCTCTCTGCCTCACCATATCTCTCTCTCTCTACCTCTGTCTCTGTCTGTCCATCCGCGTCTCTCTCTGTCTCCCTCTGACTCTCGCTGCATCTCTGTCTCTCTCTGCCTCTCCCTGTCTCTCTCTGCCTCTCTCGCCTCTCTCTGCCTCACTCTGCCGCACTCTGCCTCTCTCGCTTTTCTCTGCCTCTCTCTGTCTCTGTCTGTCTCCCTCTGCCTCTGTCTGTCTCTCTCTGTCTCTCTCCGTCTCTCTCTGCCTCTCTCTGCCTCTCGGTCTCTCTCTGCCTCTCCCTGTCTCTCTCTGCCTCTCTCTGCCTCTCGGTCTCTCTCTGCCTCTCCCTGTCTCTCTCTGCCACTTTCCTAGTCCCTCAGTGTCTCCACGTCTCTCTGTCAGTCTCTCACTCTCTCCGTCTCTCTCTGTCGCGCTTTGCCTCTACCTGTCCCTCCCTACCTATTGCTGTCTTTCTCTGTCTCCCTCTGTCTCTCTCGCTTTCCTCTGCCTCTCTCTGTCTCTCTCTGTCTCCCCATGTCTCTCTCTGTCTCTCGCTGCCTCTCTCTGTCTGTCTCTGCCTTTCGCTGCCTCTCTCTTTCTCGCTGCCTCTCTCCGCCTCTCTTCGCCTCTCTCTGTCGCCCTCTGTCTCTCTCGATGTTCTCTGCCTCTCTCTGTCTCTCTCTGCCTCTCCCTGTCTCTCTCTGCCTCCCTCTGTCTCGCTCCCTCTCTGTCCCTCTCGGCCTTTCCTTGTCTCTCTTTCCCTCTCTCCGCCTCGCTCTGCCTCTCTCTGCCTCGCTCTGTCTTACCTCTGCCTTTTTCTGTTTTTCTCTGCCTCTTTCCATCTCTCTCTGTCTCCCTCCGTCTCTCTCTGTCGCTCTCTGTCTCTCCATGTCTTTGTCTGTCTGTCTCTCACTGTCTTTCTCTATCTCCCTCAGCTTCTCTCTGTCTCTCTCTGACTCTCGCTGCCTCTCCCTTCCTTTCTCTCCCTCTCTCCTTCTCTGTCCCTCTCTTTCTCTCTCTGTCTCCCTCTGTCTATCTCTGTGTCTCTCCCCCTCTTTCCGTCTCTCCATGTCTCGTTCTGTCTCCCTCTGGCCCCTTCTGTCTCTCACTGTCTTTCTCTGTCTCCCCCTGGCTCTCTCTGCCTCTTTCTATGTCTCTCTGCCTCTTTTTATGACCCCCTGCCTCTCTGTGCCTCTACATATCTCTCTCTCTCTACCTCTGTCTCTGTCTGCCTATCCCTGTCTCACTCTGTCACTCTCTGTTTCTCTCTGTCGCTCTGTGTGTCTCCGCGTCTCTCTCTCTGTCTCCCTCTTCCTCTCTCTGCCTCTCCTTGTCTCTCTCTGCCTCTCCCTACCTCTCTCTTCTACTTTCCATGTCCCCCAGTGTCTCTCCGCCTCTCTCCGCCTCTCTCTGTCGCCCTCTGTCTCTCTCGCTGTTCTCTGCCTCTCTCTAGCTCTCTCTGTCTCTCCATGTCTCTCTCTGTCTCCCTCTGCCTCTCTCTGTCTCTCACTGACTTTCTCTGTCACTCCCTGTCACTCTCTCTGTCTCTCTCTATCTCTATCAGTCTCTCTGCGTCTGTCTCTGTGTCTCTCTGTGCCTCTCCGTCCCTCTAGGCCGCCCACTGTCTGTCTCTCTCTATCTTCCTCTGCCTCTCTCTTTCTGTCTCTACCCCTCGCAGCTGCTCTCTGTCTCTCTCTCTTTGTCTCTCTGACTGTATCTCTCCGCCTCTGTTGGCCTCCCCATATCTCTCTCTGTCTACTTCTGTCTCTGTCTGTCTCTCTCCTTGTCTCTTTCTGTCTCCCTCTGTCACTCTCTGTCTCTGTCTGCCTCACTCTGTCTGTCTTCCTCACTCTCCCTCGCCGTCCCTTTCTGTCTCTCTCTGCCTCACCATATCTCTCTCTCTCTCTACCTCTGTCTCTGTCGGTCCATCCGCGTCTCTCTCTCTGTCTCCCTCTGACTCTCTCTGCATCTCTGTCTCTCTCTGCCTCTCCCTGTCTCTCTCTGCCTCTCTCGCCTCTCTCTGCCACACTCTGCCGCACTCTGCCTCTCTCGCTTTTCTCTGCCTCTCTCTGTCTCTGTCTGTCTCCCTCTGCCTCTGTCTGTCTCTCTCTGTCTCTCTCCGTCTCTCTCTGCCTCTCTCTGCCTCTCCCTCTCTCTCTCTGCCTCTCTCTGCCTCTCGGTCTCTCTCTGCCTCTCCCTGTCTCTCTCTGCCACTTTCCTAGTCCCTCAGTGTCTCCACGTCTCTCTGTCAGTCTCTCACTCTCTCCGTCTCTCTCTGTCGCGCTTTGCCTCTACCTGTCCCTCCCTACCTATTGCTGTCTTTCTCTGTCTCCCTCTGTCTCTCTCGCTTTCCTCTGCCTCTCTCTGTCTCTCTCTGCCTCTCCCTGTCTCTCTCTGCCTCTCTCTGCCTCTCTCGCCTCTCTCTGCCTCACTCTGCCGCACTCTGCCTCTCTCGCTTTTCTCTGCCTCTCTCTGTCTCTGTCTGTCTCCCTCTGCCTCTGTCTGTCTCTCTCTGTCTCTCTCCGTCTGTCTCTGCCTCTCTCTGCCTCTCGGTCTCTCTCTGCCTCTCCCTGTCTCTCTCTGCCTCTCCCTGTCTCTCTCTGTCTGTCTCTGCCTTTCGCTGCCTCTCTCTTTCTCGCTGCCTCTCTCCGCCTCTCTTCGCCTCTCTCTGTCGCCCTCTGTCTCTCTCGATGTTCTCTGCCTCTCTCTGTCTCTCTCTGCCTCTCCCTGTCTCTCTCTGCCTCCATCTGTCTCGCTCCCTCTCTGTCCCTCTCGGCCTTTCCTTGTCTCTCTTTCTCTCTCTCCGCCTCGCTCTGCCTCTCTCTGCCTCGCTCTGTCTTACCTCTGCCTCTTTCTGTTTTTCTCTGCCTCTTTCCATCTCTCTCTGTCTCCCTCCGTCTCTCTCTGTCGCTCTCTGTCTCTCCATGTCTTTGTCTGTCTGTCTCTCACTGTCTTTCTCTATCTCCCTCAGCTTCTCTCTGTCTCCCTCTGACTCTCGATGCATCTCTGTCTCTCTCTGCCTCTCCCTGTCTCTCTCTGCCTCTCTCTGCCTCTCTCGCCTCTCTCTGCCGCACTCTGCCGCACTCTGCCTCTCTCGCTTTTCTCTGCCTCGCTCTGTCTCTGTCTGTCTCCCTCTGCCTCTGTCTGTCTCTCTCTGTCTCTCTCCGTCTCTCTCTGCCTCTCTCTGCCTCTCGGTCTCTCTCTTCCTCTCCCTGTCTCTCTCTGCCTCTCCCTGCCTCTCTCTTCTACTTTCCATGACCCCAGTGTCTCTCCGCCTCTCTCTGTCGCTCTCTGCCTCCCTCTGTCTCGCTCCCTCTCTGTCCCTCTCTAGCTCTCTCCGTCTCTCTCTGTCTCTCTCTGTCTCCCTCTGCCTCTGTCTGTCTCTCACTGACTTTCTCTGTGACTCCCTGTCACTCTCTCTGTCTCTCTCTATCTCTATCAGTCTCTATGCGTCTGTCTCTGTGTCTCTCTGTGCCTCTCCGTCCCTCTAGACCGCTCACTGTCTGTCTCTCTCTATCTTCCTCTGCCTCTCTCTTTCTGTCTCTACCTCTCGCAGCTGCTCTCTGTCTCTCTCTCTCTCTCTCTTTATCTCTCTGACTGTATCTCTCCGCCTCTGTTGGCCTCCCCATATCTCTCTCTGTCTACCTCTGTCTCTGTCTGTCTCTCTCTGTCTCTCTCCGTCTCTCTCTGCCTCTCTCTGCCTCTCGGTCTCTCTCTGCCTCTCCCTGTCTCTCTCTGCCACTTTCCTAGTCCCTCAGTGTCTCCACGTCTCTCTGTCAGTCTCTCACTCTCTCTGTCTCTCTCTGTCGCGCTTTGCCTCTACCTGTCCCTCCCTACCTATTGCTGTCTTTCTCTGTCTCCCTCTGTCTCTCTCGCTTTGCTCTGCCCCTTTCTGTCTCTCTCTGCCTCACCATATCTCTCTCTCTCTACTTCTGTCTCTGTCTGTCCATCCGCGTCTCTCTCTGTCTCCCTCTGACTCTCTCTGCATCTCTGTCTCTCTCTGACTCTCCCTGTCTCTGTCTGCCTCTCTCTGTCTCTCTCTGTCTCTCCATGTCTCTCTCTGTCTCTCGCTGCCTCTCTCTGTCTGTCTCTGCCTTTCGCTGCCTCTCTCTTTCTCGCTGCCTCTCTCCGCCTCTCTCTGTCTCCCTCTGTCTCTCTCGATGTTCTCTGCCTCTCTCTGTCTCTCTCTGCCTCTCCATGTCTCTCTCTGCCTCCCTCTGTCTCGCTCCCTCTCTGTCCCTCTCGGCCTTTCCTTGTCTCTCTTTCCCTCTCTCCGCCTCGCTCTGCCTCTCTCTGCCTCTCTCTGTCTTACCTCTGGCACTGTCTGTTTCTCTCTGCCTCTTTCCATCTCTCTCTGTCTCCCTCCGCCTCACTCTGCCTCTCTCTGCTTCTCTTCATCTCTCTCTCTCTCTCTACCTCAGTCTATCTCTTTTGGTCTTTCTGTGTCTCCCTCTGTCCCTCTCTGTCTCTGTCTGTCTCCCTCGCTGTCCCTTTCTGTCTCTCTCTGCCTCTCGCTGCCTCTACCTGTCTCTCCCTTCCTATTTCTGTCTTTCTCTGTCTCCCTCTGTCTCTCTCGCTTTGCTCTGCCCCTCTCTGTCTCTCCATGTCTCTCTCTGTCTCTCTCTGTCTGTCTGTGCCTCTCGCTGCCTCTCTCCGCTCCTCTCTGCCTCTCTCGGCCTCTCTTCGCCTCGCTCTATCGCCCTCTGTCTCTCTCGCTGTTCTCTGCCTCTCTCTAGCTCTCTCTGTCTCTCCATGTCTCTCTCTGTCTCCCTCTGCCTCTCTCTGTCTCTCTCTGTCTGCCTCTGCCTCTGTCTGTCTCTCACTGACTTTCTCTGTCACTCCCTGTCACTCTCTCTGTCTCTCTCTACCTCCATCAGTCTCTCTGCGTCTGTCTCTGTGTCTCTCTGTGCCTCTCCGTCCCTCTATGCCGCTCTCTGTCTGTCTCTCTCTATCTTCCTCTGCCTGTCTCTTTCTGTCTCTACCTCTCGCAGCTGCTCTCTGTCTCTCTGTCTCTCTCTCTTTGTCTCTCTGACTGTATCTCTCCGCCTCTGTTGGCCTCCCCATATCTCTCTCTGTCTACCTCTGTCTCTGTCTGTCTCTCTCCTAGTCTCTTTCTGTCTCCCTCTGTCACTCTCTGTCTCTGTCTGCCTCACTCTGTCTGTCTTCCTCACTCTCCCTCGCCGTCCCTTTCTGTCTCTCTCTGCCTCACCATATCTCTCTCTCTCTACCTCTGTCTCTGTCTGTCCATCCGCGTCTCTCTCTGTCTCCCTCTGACTCTCTCTGCATCTCTGTCTCTCTCTGCCTCTCCCTGTCTCTCTCTGCCTCTCTCGCCTCTCTCTGCCTCACTCTGCCGCACTCTGCCTCTCTCGCTTTTCTCTGCCTCTCTCTGTCTCTGTCTGTCTCCCTCTACCTCTGTCTGTCTCTCTCTGTCTCTCTCCGTCTCTGTGTGCCTCTCTCTGCCTCTCGGTCTCTCTCTGCCTCTCCCTGTCTCTCTCTGCCTCTCTCTGCCTCTCGGTCTCTCGCTGCCTCTCGGTCTCTCTCTGCCTCTCCCTGTCTCTCTCTGCCACTTGCCTAGTCCCTCAGTGTCTCCACGTCTCTCTGTCAGTCTCTCACTCTCTCTGTCTCTCTCTGTCGCGCTTTGCATCTACCTGTCCCTCCCTACCTATTGCTGTCTTTCTCTGTCTCCCTCTGTCTCTCTCGCTTTCCTCTGCCTCTCTCTGTCTCTCTCTGTCTCTCCATGTCTCTCTCTGTCTCTCGCTGCCTCTCTCTGTCTGTCTCTGCCTTTCGCTGCCTCTCTCTTTCTCGCTGCCTCTCTCCGCCTCTCTTCGCCTCTCTCTGTCGCCCTCTGTCTCTCTCGATGTTCTCTGCCTCTCTCTGTCTCTCTCTGCCTCTCCCTGCCTCTCTCTTCTACTTTCCATGTCCCCCAGTGTCTCTCCGTCTCTCTGTCAGTCTCTCACTCTCTCTGTCTCTCTCTGTCGCTCTTTGCCTCTACCTGTCTCTCCCTACCTATTTCTGTCTTTCTCTGTCTCCCTCTGTCTCTCTCGCTTTTCTCTGCCTCTCTCTGTCTCTGTCTGTCTCCCTCTGCCTCTGTCTGTCTCTCTCTGTCTCTCTCCGTCTGTCTCTGCCTCTCTCTGCCTCTCGGTCTCTCTCTGCCTCTCCCTGTCTCTCTCTGCCTCTCTCTGCCTCTCGGTCTCTCTCTGCCTCTCCCTGTCTCTCTCTGCCACTTTCCTAGTCCCTCAGTGTCTCCACGTCTCTCTGTCAGTCTCTCACTCTCTCTGTCTCTCTCTGTCGCGCTTTGCCTCTACCTGTCCCTCCCTACCTATTGCTGTCTTTCTCTGTCTCCCTCTGTCTCTCTCGCTTTCCTCTGCCTCTCTCTGTCTCTCTCTGTCTCCCCATGTCTCTCTCTGTCTCTCGCTGCCTCTCTCTGTCTGTCTCTGCCTTTCGCTGCCTCTCTCTTTCTCGCTGCCTCTCTTCGCCTCTCTCTGTCGCCCTCTGTCTCTCTCGATGTTCTCTGCCTCTCTCTGTCTCTCTCTGCCTCTCCCTGTCTCTCTCTGCCTCCCTCTGTCTCGCTCCCTCTCTGTCCCTCTCGGCCTTTCCTTGTCTCTCTTTCCCTCTCTCCGCCTCGCTCTGCCTCTCTCTGCCTCACTCTGTCTTACCTCTGCCTATTTCTGTTTTTCTCTGCCTCTTTCCATCTCTCTCTGTCTCCCTCAGTCTCTCTCTATCGCTCTCTGTCTCTCCATGTCTTTGTCTGTCTGTCTCTCACTGTCTTTCTCTATCTCCCTCAGCTTCTCTCTGTCTCTCTCTGACTCTCGTTGCCTCTCCCTTCCTTTCTCTCCCTCTCTCCTTCTCTGTCCCTCTCTTTCTCTCTCTGTCTCCCTCTGTCTCTCTCTGTGTCTCTCTGCCTCTTTCCGTCTCTCCATGTCTCGTTCTGTCTCCCTCTGGCCCCTTCTGTCTCTCACTGTCTACTTCTGTCTCTGTCTGTCTCTCTCCTTGTCTCTTTCTGTCTCCCTCTGTCACTCTCTGTCTCTGTCTGCCTCACTCTGTCTGTCTTCCTCACTCTCCCTCGCCGTCCCTTTCTGTCTCTCTCTGCCTCACCATATCTCTCTCTCTCTACCTCTGTCTCTGTCTGGCCATCCGCGTCTCTCTCTCTGTCTCCCTCTGACTCTCTCTGCATCTCTGTCTCTCTCTGCCTCTCCCTGTCTCTCTCTGCCTCTCTCGCCTCTCTCTGCCTCACTCTGCCGCACTCTGCCTCTCTCGCTTTTCTCTGCCTCTCTCTGTCTCTGTCTGTCTCCCTCTGCCTCTGTCTGTCTCTCTCTGTCTCTCTCCGTCTCTCTCTGCCTCTCTCTGCCTCTCCCTCTCTCTCTCTGCCTCTCTCTGCCTCTCGGTCTCTCTCTGCCTCTCCCTGTCTCTCTCTGCCACTTTCCTAGTCCCTCAGTGTCTCCACGTCTCTCTGTCAGTCTCTCACTCTCTCCGTCTCTCTCTGTCGCGCTTTGCCTCTACCTGTCCCTCCCTACCTATTGCTGTCTTTCTCTGTCTCCCTCTGTCTCTCTCGCTTTCCTCTGCCTCTCTCTGTCTCTCTCTGCCTCTCCCTGTCTCTCTCTGCCTCTCTCTGCCTCTCTCGCCTCTCTCTGCCTCACTCTGCCGCACTCTGCCTCTCTCGCTTTTCTCTGCCTCTCTCTGTCTCTGTCTGTCTCCCTCTGCCTCTGTCTGTCTCTCTCTGTCTCTCTCCGTCTGTCTCTGCCTCTCTCTGCCTCTCGGTCTCTCTCTGCCTCTCCCTGTCTCTCTCTGCCTCTCCCTGTCTCTCTCTGCCTCTCTCTGCCTCCCGGTCTCTCTCTGCCTCTCCCTGTCTCTCTCTGCCACTTTCCTAGTTCCCCAGTGTCTCCACGTCTTTCTGTCAGTCTCTCACTCTCTCTGTCTCTCTCTGTCACGCTTTGCCTCTACCTGTCTCTCCCTACCTATTTCTGTCTTTCTCTGTCTCTCTCGCTTTTCTCTGCCTCTCTCTGTCTCTCCATGTCTCTCTCTATCTCTCTCACCATCTCTCTGTCTGTCTCCGCCTCTCTCTGCCTCTTTCTGTTTTTCTCTGCCTCTTTCCATCTCTCTCTGTCTCCCTCCGTCTCTCTCTGTCGCTCTCTGTCTCTCCATGTCTTTGTCTGTCTGTCTCTCACTGTCTTTCTCTATCTCCCTCAGCTTCTCTCTGTCTCCCTCTGACTCTCGATTCATCTCTGTCTCTCTCTGCCTCTCCCTGTCTCTCTCTGCCTCTCTCTGCCTCTCTCGCCTCTCTCTGCCTCACTCTGCCGCACTCTGCCTCTCTCGCTTTTCTCTTCCTCTCTCTGTCTCCCTCTGCCTCTGTCTGCTTTCTCTCTGTCTCTCTCCGTCTCTCTCTCTGCCTCTCCCTGTCTCTCTCTGCCTAGTTCCTAGTCCCTCAGTGTCTCCACGTCTCTCTCTCAGTCTCTCACTCTCTCTGTCTCTCTCTGTCGCGCTTTGCCTCTACCTGTCCCTCCCTACCTATTGCTGTCTTTCTCTGTCTCCCTCTGTCTCTCTCGCTTTGCTCTGCCCCTTTCTGTCTCTCTCTGCCTCACCACATCTCTCTCTCTCTACCTCTGTCTCTGTCTGTCCATCCGTGTCTCTCTCTGTCTCCCTCTGACTCTCTCTGCATCTCTGTCTCTCTCTGCCTCTCCCTGTCTCTCTCTGCCTCTCTCTGCCTCTCTCGCCTCTCTCTGCCTCACTCTGCCGCACTCTGCCGCACTCTGCCTCTCTCGCTTTTCTCTGCCTCGCTCTGTCTCTGTCTGTCTCCCTCTGCCTCTGTCTGTCTCTCTCTGTCTCTCTCCGTCTCTCTCTGCCTCTCTCTGCCTCTCGGTCTCTCTCTTCCTCTCCCTGTCTCTCTCTGCCTCTCCCTGCCTCTCTCTTCTACTTTCCATGACCCCAGTGTCTCTCCGCCTCTCTCTGTCGCTCTCTGCCTCCCTCTGTCTCGCTCCCTCTCTGTCCCTCTCTAGCTCTCTCCGTCTCTCTCTGTCTCTCTCTGTCTCCCTCTGCCTCTGTCTGTCTCTCACTGACTTTCTCTGTGACTCCCTGTCACTCTCTCTGTCTCTCTCTATCTCTATCAGTCTCTATGCGTCTGTCTCTGTGTCTCTCTGTGCCTCTCCGTCCCTCTAGACCGCTCACTGTCTGTCTCTCTCTATCTTCCTCTGCCTCTCTCTTTCTGTCTCTACCTCTCGCAGCTGCTCTCTGTCTCTCTCTCTCTCTCTCTCTCTTTATCTCTCTGACTGTATCTCTCCGCCTCTGTTGGCCTCCCCATATCTCTCTCTGTCTACCTCTGTCTCTGTCTGTCTCTCTCTGTCTCTCTCCGTCTCTCTCTGCCTCTCTCTGCCTCTCGGTCTCTCTCTGCCTCTCCCTGTCTCTCTCTGCCACTTTCCTAGTCCCTCAGTGTCTCCATGTCTCTCTGTCAGTCTCTCACTCTCTCTGTCTCTCTCTGTCGCGCTTTGCCTCTACCTGTCCCTCCCTACCTATTGCTGTCTTTCTCTGTCTCCCTCTGTCTCTCTCGCTTTGCTCTGCCCCTTTCTGTCTCTCTCTGCCTCACCATATCTCTCTCTCTCTACTTCTGTCTCTGTCTGTCCATCCGCGTCTCTCTCTGTCTCCCTCTGACTCTCTCTGCATCTCTGTCTCTCTCTGACTCTCCCTGTCTCTGTCTGCCTCTCTCTGTCTCTCTCTGTCTCTCCATGTCTCTCTCTGTCTCTCGCTGCCTCTCTCTGTCTGTCTCTGCCTTTCGCTGCCTCTCTCTTTCTCGCTGCCTCTCTCCGCCTCTCTCTGTCTCCCTCTGTCTCTCTCGATGTTCTCTGCCTCTCTCTGTCTCTCTCTGCCTCTCCATGTCTCTCTCTGCCTCCCTCTGTCTCGCTCCCTCTCTGTCCCTCTCGGCCTTTCCTTGTCTCTCTTTCCCTCTCTCCGCCTCGCTCTGCCTCTCTCTGCCTCTCTCTGTCTTACCTCTGGCACTGTCTGTTTCTCTCTGCCTCTTTCCATCTCTCTCTGTCTCCCTCCGCCTCACTCTGCCTCTCTCTGCTTCTCTTCATCTCTCTCTCTCTCTCTCTACCTCAGTCTATCTCTTTTGGTCTTTCTGTGTCTCCCTCTGTCCCTCTCTGTCTCTGTCTGTCTCCCTCGCTGTCCCTTTCTGTCTCTCTCTGCCTCTCGCTGCCTCTACCTGTCTCTCCCTTCCTATTTCTGTCTTTCTCTGTCTCCCTCTGTCTCTCTCGCTTTGCTCTGCCCCTCTCTGTCTCTCCATGTCTCTCTCTGTCTCTCTCTGTCTGTCTGTGCCTCTCGCTGCCTCTCTCCGCTCCTCTCTGCCTCTCTCGGCCTCTCTTCGCCTCGCTCTATCGCCCTCTGTCTCTCTCGCTGTTCTCTGCCTCTCTCTAGCTCTCTCTGTCTCTCCATGTCTCTCTCTGTCTCCCTCTGCCTCTCTCTGTCTCTCTCTGTCTGCCTCTGCCTCTGTCTGTCTCTCACTGACTTTCTCTGTCACTCCCTGTCACTCTCTCTGTCTCTCTCTACCTCCATCAGTCTCTCTGCGTCTGTCTCTGTGTCTCTCTGTGCCTCTCCGTCCCTCTATGCCGCTCTCTGTCTCTCTCTCTCTATCTTCCTCTGCCTGTCTCTTTCTGTCTCTACCTCTCGCAGCTGCTCTCTGTCTCTCTGTCTCTCTCTCTTTGTCTCTCTGACTGTATCTCTCCGCCTCTGTTGGCCTCCCCATATCTCTCTCTGTCTACCTCTGTCTCTGTCTGTCTCTCTCCTAGTCTCTTTCTGTCTCCCTCTGTCACTCTCTGTCTCTGTCTGCCTCACTCTGTCTGTCTTCCTCACTCTCCCTCGCCGTCCCTTTCTGTCTCTCTCTGCCTCACCATATCTCTCTCTCTCTACCTCTGTCTCTGTCTGTCCATCCGCGTCTCTCTCTGTCTCCCTCTGACTCTCTCTGCATCTCTGTCTCTCTCTGCCTCTCCCTGTCTCTCTCTGCCTCTCTCGCCTCTCTCTGCCTCACTCTGCCGCACTCTGCCTCTCTCGCTTTTCTCTGCCTCTCTCTGTCTCTGTCTGTCTCCCTCTGCCTCTGTCTGTCTCTCTCTGTCTCTCTCCGTCTCTGTGTGCCTCTCTCTGCCTCTCGGTCTCTCTCTGCCTCTCCCTGTCTCTCTCTGCCTCTCTCTGCCTCTCGGTCTCTCGCTGCCTCTCGGTCTCTCTCTGCCTCTCCCTGTCTCTCTCTGCCACTTGCCTAGTCCCTCAGTGTCTCCACGTCTCTCTGTCAGTCTCTCACTCTCTCTGTCTCTCTCTGTCGCGCTTTGCATCTACCTGTCCCTCCCTACCTATTGCTGTCTTTCTCTGTCTCCCTCTGTCTCTCTCGCTTTCCTCTGCCTCTCTCTGTCTCTCTCTGTCTCTCCATGTCTCTCTCTGTCTCTCGCTGCCTCTCTCTGTCTGTCTCTGCCTTTCGCTGCCTCTCTCTTTCTCGCTGCCTCTCTCCGCCTCTCTTCGCCTCTCTCTGTCGCCCTCTGTCTCTCTCGATGTTCTCTGCCTCTCTCTGTCTCTCTCTGCCTCTCCCTGCCTCTCTCTTCTACTTTCCATGTCCCCCAGTGTCTCTCCGTCTCTCTGTCAGTCTCTCACTCTCTCTGTCTCTCTCTGTCGCTCTTTGCCTCTACCTGTCTCTCCCTACCTATTTCTGTCTTTCTCTGTCTCCCTCTGTCTCTCTCGCTTTTCTCTGCCTCTCTCTGTCTCTGTCTGTCTCCCTCTGCCTCTGTCTGTCTCTCTCTGTCTCTCTCCGTCTGTCTCTGCCTCTCTCTGCCTCTCGGTCTCTCTCTGCCTCTCCCTGTCTCTCTCTGCCTCTCTCTGCCTCTCGGTCTCTCTCTGCCTCTCCCTGTCTCTCTCTGCCACTTTCCTAGTCCCTCAGTGTCTCCACGTCTCTCTGTCAGTCTCTCACTCTCTCTGTCTCTCTCTGTCGCGCTTTGCCTCTACCTGTCCCTCCCTACCTATTGCTGTCTTTCTCTGTCTCCCTCTGTCTCTCTCGCTTTCCTCTGCCTCTCTCTGTCTCTCTCTGTCTCCCCATGTCTCTCTCTGTCTCTCGCTGCCTCTCTCTGTCTGTCTCTGCCTTTCGCTGCCTCTCTCTTTCTCGCTGCCTCTCTTCGCCTCTCTCTGTCGCCCTCTGTCTCTCTCGATGTTCTCTGCCTCTCTCTGTCTCTCTCTGCCTCTCCCTGTCTCTCTCTGCCTCCCTCTGTCTCGCTCCCTCTCTGTCCCTCTCGGCCTTTCCTTGTCTCTCTTTCCCTCTCTCCGCCTCGCTCTGCCTCTCTCTGCCTCACTCTGTCTTACCTCTGCCTATTTCTGTTTTTCTCTGCCTCTTTCCATCTCTCTCTGTCTCCCTCAGTCTCTCTCTATCGCTCTCTGTCTCTCCATGTCTTTGTCTGTCTGTCTCTCACTGTCTTTCTCTATCTCCCTCAGCTTCTCTCTGTCTCTCTCTGACTCTCGTTGCCTCTCCCTTCCTTTCTCTCCCTCTCTCCTTCTCTGTCCCTCTCTTTCTCTCTCTGTCTCCCTCTGTCTCTCTCTGTGTCTCTCTGCCTCTTTCCGTCTCTCCATGTCTCGTTCTGTCTCCCTCTGGCCCCTTCTGTCTCTCACTGTCTACTTCTGTCTCTGTCTGTCTCTCTCCTTGTCTCTTTCTGTCTCCCTCTGTCACTCTCTGTCTCTGTCTGCCTCACTCTGTCTGTCTTCCTCACTCTCCCTCGCCGTCCCTTTCTGTCTCTCTCTGCCTCACCATATCTCTCTCTCTCTACCTCTGTCTCTGTCTGGCCATCCGCGTCTCTCTCTCTGTCTCCCTCTGACTCTCTCTGCATCTCTGTCTCTCTCTGCCTCTCCCTGTCTCTCTCTGCCTCTCTCGCCTCTCTCTGCCTCACTCTGCCGCACTCTGCCTCTCTCGCTTTTCTCTGCCTCTCTCTGTCTCTGTCTGTCTCCCTCTGCCTCTGTCTGTCTCTCTCTGTCTCTCTCCGTCTCTCTCTGCCTCTCTCTGCCTCTCCCTCTCTCTCTCTGCCTCTCTCTGCCTCTCGGTCTCTCTCTGCCTCTCCCTGTCTCTCTCTGCCACTTTCCTAGTCCCTCAGTGTCTCCACGTCTCTCTGTCAGTCTCTCACTCTCTCTGTCTCTCTCTGTCGCGCTTTGCCTCTACCTGTCCCTCCCTACCTATTGCTGTCTTTCTGTGTCTCCCTCTGTCTCTCTCGCTTTCCTCTGCCTCTCTCTGTCTCTCTCTGCCTCTCCCTGTCTCTCTCTGCCTCTCTCTGCCTCTCTCGCCTCTCTCTGCCTCACTCTGCCGCACTCTGCCTCTCTCGCTTTTCTCTGCCTCTCTCTGTCTCTGTCTGTCTCCCTCTGCCTCTGTCTGTCTCTCTCTGTCTCTCTCCGTCTGTCTCTGCCTCTCTCTGCCTCTCGGTCTCTCTCTGCCTCTCCCTGTCTCTCTCTGCCTCTCCCTGTCTCTCTCTGCCTCTCTCTGCCTCCCGGTCTCTCTCTGCCTCTCCCTGTCTCTCTCTGCCACTTTCCTAGTTCCCCAGTGTCTCCACGTCTTTCTGTCAGTCTCTCACTCTCTCTGTCTCTCTCTGTCACGCTTTGCCTCTACCTGTCTCTCCCTACCTATTTCTGTCTTTCTCTGTCTCTCTCGCTTTTCTCTGCCTCTCTCTGTCTCTCCATGTCTCTCTCTATCTCTCTCACCATCTCTCTGTCTGTCTCCGCCTCTCTCTGCCTCTTTCTGTTTTTCTCTGCCTCTTTCCATCTCTCTCTGTCTCCCTCCGTCTCTCTCTGTCGCTCTCTGTCTCTCCATGTCTTTGTCTGTCTGTCTCTCACTGTCTTTCTCTATCTCCCTCAGCTTCTCTCTGTCTCCCTCTGACTCTCGATTCATCTCTGTCTCTCTCTGCCTCTCCCTGTCTCTCTCTGCCTCTCTCTGCCTCTCTCGCCTCTCTCTGCCTCACTCTGCCGCACTCTGCCTCTCTCGCTTTTCTCTTCCTCTCTCTGTCTCCCTCTGCCTCTGTCTGCTTTCTCTCTGTCTCTCTCCGTCTCTCTCTCTGCCTCTCCCTGTCTCTCTCTGCCTAGTTCCTAGTCCCTCAGTGTCTCCACGTCTCTCTCTCAGTCTCTCACTCTCTCTGTCTCTCTCTGTCGCGCTTTGCCTCTACCTGTCCCTCCCTACCTATTGCTGTCTTTCTCTGTCTCCCTCTGTCTCTCTCGCTTTGCTCTGCCCCTTTCTGTCTCTCTCTGCCTCACCACATCTCTCTCTCTCTACCTCTGTCTCTGTCTGTCATTCCGTGTCTCTCTCTGTCTCCCTCTGACTCTCTCTGCATCTCTGTCTCTCTCTGCCTCTCCCTGTCTCTCTCTGCCTCTCTCTGCCTCTCTCGCCTCTCTCTGCCTCACTCTGCCGCACTCTGCCGCACTCTGCCTCTCTCGCTTTTCTCTGCCTCGCTCTGTCTCTGTCTGTCTCCCTCTGCCTCTGTCTGTCTCTCTCTGTCTCTCTCCGTCTCTCTCTGCCTCTCTCTGCCTCTCGGTCTCTCTCTTCCTCTCCCTGTCTCTCTCTGCCTCTCCCTGCCTCTCTCTTCTACTTTCCATGACCCCAGTGTCTCTCCGCCTCTCTCTGTCGCTCTCTGCCTCCCTCTGTCTCGCTCCCTCTCTGTCCCTCTCTAGCTCTCTCCGTCTCTCTCTGTCTCTCTCTGTCTCCCTCTGCCTCTGTCTGTCTCTCACTGACTTTCTCTGTGACTCCCTGTCACTCTCTCTGTCTCTCTCTATCTCTATCAGTCTCTATGCGTCTGTCTCTGTGTCTCTCTGTGCCTCTCCGTCCCTCTAGACCGCTCACTGTCTGTCTCTCTCTATCTTCCTCTGCCTCTCTCTTTCTGTCTCTACCTCTCGCAGCTGCTCTCTGTCTCTCTCTCTCTCTCTCTCTCTTTATCTCTCTGACTGTATCTCTCCGCCTCTGTTGGCCTCCCCATATCTCTCTCTGTCTACCTCTGTCTCTGTCTGTCTCTCTCTGTCTCTCTCCGTCTCTCTCTGCCTCTCTCTGCCTCTCGGTCTCTCTCTGCCTCTCCCTGTCTCTCTCTGCCACTTTCCTAGTCCCTCAGTGTCTCCATGTCTCTCTGTCAGTCTCTCACTCTCTCTGTCTCTCTCTGTCGCGCTTTGCCTCTACCTGTCCCTCCCTACCTATTGCTGTCTTTCTCTGTCTCCCTCTGTCTCTCTCGCTTTGCTCTGCCCCTTTCTGTCTCTCTCTGCCTCACCATATCTCTCTCTCTCTACTTCTGTCTCTGTCTGTCCATCCGCGTCTCTCTCTGTCTCCCTCTGACTCTCTCTGCATCTCTGTCTCTCTCTGACTCTCCCTGTCTCTGTCTGCCTCTCTCTGTCTCTCTCTGTCTCTCCATGTCTCTCTCTGTCTCTCGCTGCCTCTCTCTGTCTGTCTCTGCCTTTCGCTGCCTCTCTCTTTCTCGCTGCCTCTCTCCGCCTCTCTCTGTCTCCCTCTGTCTCTCTCGATGTTCTCTGCCTCTCTCTGTCTCTCTCTGCCTCTCCATGTCTCTCTCTGCCTCCCTCTGTCTCGCTCCCTCTCTGTCCCTCTCGGCCTTTCCTTGTCTCTCTTTCCCTCTCTCCGCCTCGCTCTGCCTCTCTCTGCCTCTCTCTGTCTTACCTCTGGCACTGTCTGTTTCTCTCTGCCTCTTTCCATCTCTCTCTGTCTCCCTCCGCCTCACTCTGCCTCTCTCTGCTTCTCTTCATCTCTCTCTCTCTCTCTCTACCTCAGTCTATCTCTTTTGGTCTTTCTGTGTCTCCCTCTGTCCCTCTCTGTCTCTGTCTGTCTCCCTCGCTGTCCCTTTCTGTCTCTCTCTGCCTCTCGCTGCCTCTACCTGTCTCTCCCTTCCTATTTCTGTCTTTCTCTGTCTCCCTCTGTCTCTCTCGCTTTGCTCTGCCCCTCTCTGTCTCTCCATGTCTCTCTCTGTCTCTCTCTGTCTGTCTGTGCCTCTCGCTGCCTCTCTCCGCTCCTCTCTGCCTCTCTCGGCCTCTCTTCGCCTCGCTCTATCGCCCTCTGTCTCTCTCGCTGTTCTCTGCCTCTCTCTAGCTCTCTCTGTCTCTCCATGTCTCTCTCTGTCTCCCTCTGCCTCTCTCTGTCTCTCTCTGTCTGCCTCTGCCTCTGTCTGTCTCTCACTGACTTTCTCTGTCACTCCCTGTCACTCTCTCTGTCTCTCTCTACCTCCATCAGTCTCTCTGCGTCTGTCTCTGTGTCTCTCTGTGCCTCTCCGTCCCTCTATGCCGCTCTCTGTCTCTCTCTCTCTATCTTCCTCTGCCTGTCTCTTTCTGTCTCTACCTCTCGCAGCTGCTCTCTGTCTCTCTGTCTCTCTCTCTTTGTCTCTCTGACTGTATCTCTCCGCCTCTGTTGGCCTCCCCATATCTCTCTCTGTCTACCTCTGTCTCTGTCTGTCTCTCTCCTAGTCTCTTTCTGTCTCCCTCTGTCACTCTCTGTCTCTGTCTGCCTCACTCTGTCTGTCTTCCTCACTCTCCCTCGCCGTCCCTTTCTGTCTCTCTCTGCCTCACCATATCTCTCTCTCTCTACCTCTGTCTCTGTCTGTCCATCCGCGTCTCTCTCTGTCTCCCTCTGACTCTCTCTGCATCTCTGTCTCTCTCTGCCTCTCCCTGTCTCTCTCTGCCTCTCTCGCCTCTCTCTGCCTCACTCTGCCGCACTCTGCCTCTCTCGCTTTTCTCTGCCTCTCTCTGTCTCTGTCTGTCTCCCTCTGCCTCTGTCTGTCTCTCTCTGTCTCTCTCCGTCTCTGTGTGCCTCTCTCTGCCTCTCGGTCTCTCTCTGCCTCTCCCTGTCTCTCTCTGCCTCTCTCTGCCTCTCGGTCTCTCGCTGCCTCTCGGTCTCTCTCTGCCTCTCCCTGTCTCTCTCTGCCACTTGCCTAGTCCCTCAGTGTCTCCACGTCTCTCTGTCAGTCTCTCACTCTCTCTGTCTCTCTCTGTCGCGCTTTGCATCTACCTGTCCCTCCCTACCTATTGCTGTCTTTCTCTGTCTCCCTCTGTCTCTCTCGCTTTCCTCTGCCTCTCTCTGTCTCTCTCTGTCTCTCCATGTCTCTCTCTGTCTCTCGCTGCCTCTCTCTGTCTGTCTCTGCCTTTCGCTGCCTCTCTCTTTCTCGCTGCCTCTCTCCGCCTCTCTTCGCCTCTCTCTGTCGCCCTCTGTCTCTCTCGATGTTCTCTGCCTCTCTCTGTCTCTCTCTGCCTCTCCCTGCCTCTCTCTTCTACTTTCCATGTCCCCCAGTGTCTCTCCGTCTCTCTGTCAGTCTCTCACTCTCTCTGTCTCTCTCTGTCGCTCTTTGCCTCTACCTGTCTCTCCCTACCTATTTCTGTCTTTCTCTGTCTCCCTCTGTCTCTCTCGCTTTTCTCTGCCTCTCTCTGTCTCTGTCTGTCTCCCTCTGCCTCTGTCTGTCTCTCTCTGTCTCTCTCCGTCTGTCTCTGCCTCTCTCTGCCTCTCGGTCTCTCTCTGCCTCTCCCTGTCTCTCTCTGCCTCTCTCTGCCTCTCGGTCTCTCTCTGCCTCTCCCTGTCTCTCTCTGCCACTTTCCTAGTCCCTCAGTGTCTCCACGTCTCTCTGTCAGTCTCTCACTCTCTCTGTCTCTCTCTGTCGCGCTTTGCCTCTACCTGTCCCTCCCTACCTATTGCTGTCTTTCTCTGTCTCCCTCTGTCTCTCTCGCTTTCCTCTGCCTCTCTCTGTCTCTCTCTGTCTCCCCATGTCTCTCTCTGTCTCTCGCTGCCTCTCTCTGTCTGTCTCTGCCTTTCGCTGCCTCTCTCTTTCTCGCTGCCTCTCTTCGCCTCTCTCTGTCGCCCTCTGTCTCTCTCGATGTTCTCTGCCTCTCTCTGTCTCTCTCTGCCTCTCCCTGTCTCTCTCTGCCTCCCTCTGTCTCGCTCCCTCTCTGTCCCTCTCGGCCTTTCCTTGTCTCTCTTTCCCTCTCTCCGCCTCGCTCTGCCTCTCTCTGCCTCACTCTGTCTTACCTCTGCCTATTTCTGTTTTTCTCTGCCTCTTTCCATCTCTCTCTGTCTCCCTCAGTCTCTCTCTATCGCTCTCTGTCTCTCCATGTCTTTGTCTGTCTGTCTCTCACTGTCTTTCTCTATCTCCCTCAGCTTCTCTCTGTCTCTCTCTGACTCTCGTTGCCTCTCCCTTCCTTTCTCTCCCTCTCTCCTTCTCTGTCCCTCTCTTTCTCTCTCTGTCTCCCTCTGTCTCTCTCTGTGTCTCTCTGCCTCTTTCCGTCTCTCCATGTCTCGTTCTGTCTCCCTCTGGCCCCTTCTGTCTCTCACTGTCTACTTCTGTCTCTGTCTGTCTCTCTCCTTGTCTCTTTCTGTCTCCCTCTGTCACTCTCTGTCTCTGTCTGCCTCACTCTGTCTGTCTTCCTCACTCTCCCTCGCCGTCCCTTTCTGTCTCTCTCTGCCTCACCATATCTCTCTCTCTCTACCTCTGTCTCTGTCTGGCCATCCGCGTCTCTCTCTCTGTCTCCCTCTGACTCTCTCTGCATCTCTGTCTCTCTCTGCCTCTCCCTGTCTCTCTCTGCCTCTCTCGCCTCTCTCTGCCTCACTCTGCCGCACTCTGCCTCTCTCGCTTTTCTCTGCCTCTCTCTGTCTCTGTCTGTCTCCCTCTGCCTCTGTCTGTCTCTCTCTGTCTCTCTCCGTCTCTCTCTGCCTCTCTCTGCCTCTCCCTCTCTCTCTCTGCCTCTCTCTGCCTCTCGGTCTCTCTCTGCCTCTCCCTGTCTCTCTCTGCCACTTTCCTAGTCCCTCAGTGTCTCCACGTCTCTCTGTCAGTCTCTCACTCTCTCTGTCTCTCTCTGTCGCGCTTTGCCTCTACCTGTCCCTCCCTACCTATTGCTGTCTTTCTCTGTCTCCCTCTGTCTCTCTCGCTTTCCTCTGCCTCTCTCTGTCTCTCTCTGCCTCTCCCTGTCTCTCTCTGCCTCTCTCTGCCTCTCTCGCCTCTCTCTGCCTCACTCTGCCGCACTCTGCCTCTCTCGCTTTTCTCTGCCTCTCTCTGTCTCTGTCTGTCTCCCTCTGCCTCTGTCTGTCTCTCTCTGTCTCTCTCCGTCTGTCTCTGCCTCTCTCTGCCTCTCGGTCTCTCTCTGCCTCTCCCTGTCTCTCTCTGCCTCTCCCTGTCTCTCTCTGCCTCTCTCTGCCTCCCGGTCTCTCTCTGCCTCTCCCTGTCTCTCTCTGCCACTTTCCTAGTTCCCCAGTGTCTCCACGTCTTTCTGTCAGTCTCTCACTCTCTCTGTCTCTCTCTGTCACGCTTTGCCTCTACCTGTCTCTCCCTACCTATTTCTGTCTTTCTCTGTCTCTCTCGCTTTTCTCTGCCTCTCTCTGTCTCTCCATGTCTCTCTCTATCTCTCTCACCATCTCTCTGTCTGTCTCCGCCTCTCTCTGCCTCTTTCTGTTTTTCTCTGCCTCTTTCCATCTCTCTCTGTCTCCCTCCGTCTCTCTCTGTCGCTCTCTGTCTCTCCATGTCTTTGTCTGTCTGTCTCTCACTGTCTTTCTCTATCTCCCTCAGCTTCTCTCTGTCTCCCTCTGACTCTCGATTCATCTCTGTCTCTCTCTGCCTCTCCCTGTCTCTCTCTGCCTCTCTCTGCCTCTCTCGCCTCTCTCTGCCTCACTCTGCCGCACTCTGCCTCTCTCGCTTTTCTCTTCCTCTCTCTGTCTCCCTCTGCCTCTGTCTGCTTTCTCTCTGTCTCTCTCCGTCTCTCTCTCTGCCTCTCCCTGTCTCTCTCTGCCTAGTTCCTAGTCCCTCAGTGTCTCCACGTCTCTCTCTCAGTCTCTCACTCTCTCTGTCTCTCTCTGTCGCGCTTTGCCTCTACCTGTCCCTCCCTACCTATTGCTGTCTTTCTCTGTCTCCCTCTGTCTCTCTCGCTTTGCTCTGCCCCTTTCTGTCTCTCTCTGCCTCACCACATCTCTCTCTCTCTACCTCTGTCTCTGTCTGTCATTCCGTGTCTCTCTCTGTCTCCCTCTGACTCTCTCTGCATCTCTGTCTCTCTCTGCCTCTCCCTGTCTCTCTCTGCCTCTCTCTGCCTCTCTCGCCTCTCTCTGCCTCACTCTGCCGCACTCTGCCGCACTCTGCCTCTCTCGCTTTTCTCTGCCTCGCTCTGTCTCTGTCTGTCTCCCTCTGCCTCTGTCTGTCTCTCTCTGTCTCTCTCCGTCTCTCTCTGCCTCTCTCTGCCTCTCGGTCTCTCTCTTCCTCTCCCTGTCTCTCTCTGCCTCTCCCTGCCTCTCTCTTCTACTTTCCATGACCCCAGTGTCTCTCCGCCTCTCTCTGTCGCTCTCTGCCTCCCTCTGTCTCGCTCCCTCTCTGTCCCTCTCTAGCTCTCTCCGTCTCTCTCTGTCTCTCTCTGTCTCCCTCTGCCTCTGTCTGTCTCTCACTGACTTTCTCTGTGACTCCCTGTCACTCTCTCTGTCTCTCTCTATCTCTATCAGTCTCTATGCGTCTGTCTCTGTGTCTCTCTGTGCCTCTCCGTCCCTCTAGACCGCTCACTGTCTGTCTCTCTCTATCTTCCTCTGCCTCTCTCTTTCTGTCTCGACCTCTCGCAGCTGCTCTCTGTCTCTCTCTCTCTCTCTCTCTTTATCTCTCTGACTGTATCTCTCCGCCTCTGTTGGCCTCCCCATATCTCTCTCTGTCTACCTCTGTCTCTGTCTGTCTCTCTCTGTCTCTCTCCGTCTCTCTCTGCCTCTCTCTGCCTCTCGGTCTCTCTCTGCCTCTCCCTGTCTCTCTCTGCCACTTTCCTAGTCCCTCAGTGTCTCCACGTCTCTCTGTCAGTCTCTCACTCTCTCTGTCTCTCTCTGTCGCGCTTTGCCTCTACCTGTCCCTCCCTACCTATTGCTGTCTTTCTCTGTCTCCCTCTGTCTCTCTCGCTTTGCTCTGCCCCTTTCTGTCTCTCTCTGCCTCACCATATCTCTCTCTCTCTACTTCTGTCTCTGTCTGTCCATCCGCGTCTCTCTGTCTCCCTCTGACTCTCTCTGCATCTCTGTCTCTCTCTGACTCTCCCTGTCTCTGTCTGCCTCTCTCTGTCTCTCTCTGTCTCTCCATGTCTCTCTCTGTCTCTCGCTGCCTCTCTCTGTCTGTCTCTGCCTTTCGCTGCCTCTCTCTTTCTCGCTACCTCTCTCCGCCTCTCTCTGTCTCCCTCTGTCTCTCTCGATGTTCTCTGCCTCTCTCTGTCTCTCTCTGCCTCTCCATGTCTCTCTCTGCCTCCCTCTGTCTCGCTCCCTCTCTGTCCCTCTCGGCCTTTCCTTGTCTCTCTTTCCCTCTCTCCGCCTCGCTCTGCCTCTCTCTGCCTCTCTCTGTCTTACCTCTGGCACTGTCTGTTTCTCTCTGCCTCTTTCCATCTCTCTCTGTCTCCCTCCGCCTCACTCTGCCTCTCTCTGCTTCTCTTCATCTCTCTCTCTCTCTCTACCTCAGTCTATCTCTTTTGGTCTTTCTGTGTCTCCCTCTGTCCCTCTCTGTCTCTGTCTGTCTCCCTCGCTGTCCCTTTCTGTCTCTCTCTGCCTCTCGCTGCCTCTACCTGTCTCTCCCTTCCTATTTCTGTCTTTCTCTGTCTCCCTCTGTCTCTCTCGCTTTGCTCTGCCCCTCTCTGTCTCTCCATGTCTCTCTCTGTCTCTCTCTGTCTGTCTGTGCCTCTCGCTGCCTCTCTCCGCTCCTCTCTGCCTCTCTCGGCCTCTCTTCGCCTCGCTCTATCGCCCTCTGTCTCTCTCGCTGTTCTCTGCCTCTCTCTAGCTCTCTCTGTCTCTCCATGTCTCTCTCTGTCTCCCTCTGCCTCTCTCTGTCTCTCTCTGTCTGCCTCTGCCTCTGTCTGTCTCTCACTGACTTTCTCTGTCACTCCCTGTCACTCTCTCTGTCTCTCTCTACCTCCATCAGTCTCTCTGCGTCTGTCTCTGTGTCTCTCTGTGCCTCTCAGTCCCTCTATGCCGCTCTCTGTCTGTCTCTCTCTATCTTCCTCTGCCTGTCTCTTTCTGTCTCTACCTCTCGCAGCTGCTCTCTGTCTCTCTGTCTCTCTCTCTTTGTCTCTCTGACTGTATCTCTCCGCCTCTGTTGGCCTCCCCATATCTCTCTCTGTCTACCTCTGTCTCTGTCTGTCTCTCTCCTAGTCTCTTTCTGTCTCCCTCTGTCACTCTCTGTCTCTGTCTGCCTCACTCTGTCTGTCTTCCTCACTCTCCCTCGCCGTCCCTTTCTGTCTCTCTCTGCCTCACCATATCTCTCTCTCTCTACCTCTGTCTCTGTCTGTCCATCCGCGTCTCTCTCTGTCTCCCTCTGACTCTCTCTGCATCTCTGTCTCTCTCTGCCTCTCCCTGTCTCTCTCTGCCTCTCTCGCCTCTCTCTGCCTCACTCTGCCGCACTCTGCCTCTCTCGCTTTTCTCTGCCTCTCTCTGTCTCTGTCTGTCTCCCTCTGCCTCTGTCTGTCTCTCTCTGTCTCTCTCCGTCTCTGTGTGCCTCTCTCTGCCTCTCGGTCTCTCTCTGCCTCTCCCTGTCTCTCTCTGCCTCTCTCTGCCTCTCGGTCTCTCGCTGCCTCTCGGTCTCTCTCTGCCTCTCCCTGTCTCTCTCTGCCACTTGCCTAGTCCCTCAGTGTCTCCACGTCTCTCTGTCAGTCTCTCACTCTCTCTGTCTCTCTCTGTCGCGCTTTGCATCTACCTGTCCCTCCCTACCTATTGCTGTCTTTCTCTGTCTCCCTCTGTCTCTCTCGCTTTCCTCTGCCTCTCTCTGTCTCTCTCTGTCTCTCCATGTCTCTCTCTGTCTCTCGCTGCCTCTCTCTGTCTGTCTCTGCCTTTCGCTGCCTCTCTCTTTCTCGCTGCCTCTCTCCGCCTCTCTTCGCCTCTCTCTGTCGCCCTCTGTCTCTCTCGATGTTCTCTGCCTCTCTCTGTCTCTCTCTGCCTCTCCCTGCCTCTCTCTTCTACTTTCCATGTCCCCCAGTGTCTCTCCGTCTCTCTGTCAGTCTCTCACTCTCTCTGTCTCTCTCTGTCGCTCTTTGCCTCTACCTGTCTCTCCCTACCTATTTCTGTCTTTCTCTGTCTCCCTCTGTCTCTCTCGCTTTTCTCTGCCTCTCTCTGTCTCTGTCTGTCTCCCTCTGCCTCTGTCTGTCTCTCTCTGTCTCTCTCCGTCTGTCTCTGCCTCTCTCTGCCTCTCGGTCTCTCTCTGCCTCTCCCTGTCTCTCTCTGCCTCTCTCTGCCTCTCGGTCTCTCTCTGCCTCTCCCTGTCTCTCTCTGCCACTTTCCTAGTCCCTCAGTGTCTCCACGTCTCTCTGTCAGTCTCTCACTCTCTCTGTCTCTCTCTGTCGCGCTTTGCCTCTACCTGTCCCTCCCTACCTATTGCTGTCTTTCTCTGTCTCCCTCTGTCTCTCTCGCTTTCCTCTGCCTCTCTCTGTCTCTCTCTGTCTCCCCATGTCTCTCTCTGTCTCTCGCTGCCTCTCTCTGTCTGTCTCTGCCTTTCGCTGCCTCTCTCTTTCTCGCTGCCTCTCTTCGCCTCTCTCTGTCGCCCTCTGTCTCTCTCGATGTTCTCTGCCTCTCTCTGTCTCTCTCTGCCTCTCCCTGTCTCTCTCTGCCTCCCTCTGTCTCGCTCCCTCTCTGTCCCTCTCGGCCTTTCCTAGTCTCTCTTTCCCTCTCTCCGCCTCGCTCTGCCTCTCTCTGCCTCGCTCTGTCTTACCTCTGCCTATTTCTGTTTTTCTCTGCCTCTTTCCATCTCTCTCTGTCTCCCTCCGTCTCTCTCTATCGCTCTCTGTCTCTCCATGTCTTTGTCTGTCTGTCTCTCACTGTCTTTCTCTATCTCCCTCAGCTTCTCTCTGTCTCTCTCTGACTCTCGCTGCCTCTCCCTTCCTTTCTCTCCCTCTCTCCTTCTCTGTCCCTCTCTTTCTCTCTCTGTCTCCCTCTGTCTCTCTCTGTGTCTCTCTGCCTCTTTCCGTCTCTCCATGTCTCGTTCTGTCTCCCTCTGGCCCCTTCTGTCTCTCACTGTCTTTCTCTGTCTCCCCCTGGCTCTCTCTGCCTCTTTCTATGTCTCTCTGCCTCTTTTTATGACCCCCTGCCTCTCTGTGCCTCTCCATATCTCTCTCTCTCTACCTCTGTCTCTATCTGCCTATCCCTGTCTCACTCTGTCACTCTCTGTTTCTCTCTGTCGCTCTGTGTGTCTCCGCGTCTCTCTCTCTGTCTCCCTCTTCCTCTCTCTGCATCTCTGTCTCTCTCTGCCTCTCCTTGTCTCTCTCTGCCTCTCCCTACCTCTCTCTTCTACTTTCCATGTCCCCCAGTGTCTCTCCGCCTCTCTCCGCCTCTCTCCGTCGCCCTCTGTCTCTCTCGCTGTTCTCTGCCTCTCTCTAGCTCTCTCTGTCTCTCCATGTCTCTCTCTGTCTCCCTCTGCCTCTCTCTGTCTCTCACTGACTTTCTCTGTCACTCCCTGTCACTCTCTCTGTCTCTCTCTATCTCTATCAGTCTCTCTGCATCTGTCTCTGTGTCTCTCTGTGCCTCTCCGTCCCTCTAGGCCGCCCACTGTCTGTCTCTCTCTATCTTCCTCTGCCTCTTTCTTTCTGTCTCTACCTCTCGCAGCTGCTCTCTGTCTCTCTCTCTTTGTCTCTCTGACTGTATCTCTCCGCCTCTGTTGGCCTCCCCATATCACTGTCTGTCTACCTCTGTCTCTGTCTGTCTCTCTCCTAGTCTCTTTCTGTCTCCCTCTGTCACTCTCTGTCTCTGTCTGCCTCACTCTGTCTGTCTTCCTCACTCTCCCTCGCCGTCCCTTTCTGTCTCTCTCTGCCTCACCATATCTCTCTCTCTCTACCTCTGTCTCTGTCTGTCCATCCGCGTCTCTCTCTGTCTCCCTCTGACTCTCGCTGCATCTCTGTCTCTCTCTGCCTCGCCCTGTCTCTCTCTGCCTCTCTCGCCTCTCTCTGCCTCACTCTGCCGCACTCTGCCTCTCTCGCTTTTCTCTGCCTCTCTCTGTCTCTGTCTGTCTCCCTCTGCCTCTGTCTGTCTCTCTCTGTCTCTCTCCGTCTCTCTCTGCCTCTCTCTGCCTCTCGGTCTCTCTCTGCCTCTCCCTGTCTCTCTCTGCCTCTCTCTGCCTCTCGGTCTCTCTCTGCCTCTCCCTGTCTCTCTCTGCCACTTTCCTAGTCCCTCAGTGTCTCCACGTCTCTCTGTCAGTCTCTCACTCTCTCCGTCTCTCTCTGTCGCGCTTTGCCTCTACCTGTCCCTCCCTACCTATTGCTGTCTTTCTCTGTCTCCCTCTGTCTCTCTCGCTTTCCTCTGCCTCTCTCTGTCTCTCTCTGTCTCCCCATGTCTCTCTCTGTCTCTCGCTGCCTCTCTCTGTCTGTCTCTGCCTTTCGCTGCCTCTCTCTTTCTCGCTGCCTCTCTCCGCCTCTCTTCGCCTCTCTCTGTCGCCCTCTGTCTCTCTCGATGTTCTCTGCCTCTCTCTGTCTCTCTCTGCCTCTCCCTGTCTCTCTCTGCCTCCCTCTGTCTCGCTCCCTCTCTGTCCCTCTCGGCCTTTCCTTGTCTCTCTTTCCCTCTCTCCGCCTCGCTCTGCCTCTCTCTGCCTCGCTCTGTCTTACCTCTGCCTTTTTCTGTTTTTCTCTGCCTCTTTCCATCTCTCTCTGTCTCCCTCCGTCTCTCTCTGTCGCTCTCTGTCTCTCCATGTCTTTGTCTGTCTGTCTCTCACTGTCTTTCTCTATCTCCCTCAGCTTCTCTCTGTCTCTCTCTGACTCTCGCTGCCTCTCCCTTCCTTTCTCTCCCTCTCTCCTTCTCTGTCCCTCTCTTTCTCTCTCTGTCTCCCTCTGTCTATCTCTGTGTCTCTCCCCCTCTTTCCGTCTCTCCATGTCTCGTTCTGTCTCCCTCTGGCCCCTTCTGTCTCTCACTGTCTTTCTCTGTCTCCCCCTGGCTCTCTCTGCCTCTTTCTATGTCTCTCTGCCTCTTTTTATGACCCCCTGCCTCTCTGTGCCTCTACATATCTCTCTCTCTCTACCTCTGTCTCTGTCTGCCTATCCCTGTCTCACTCTGTCACTCTCTGTTTCTCTCTGTCGCTCTGTGTGTCTCCGCGTCTCTCTCTCTGTCTCCCTCTTCCTCTCTCTGCCTCTCCTTGTCTCTCTCTGCCTCTCCCTACCTCTCTCTTCTACTTTCCATGTCCCCCAGTGTCTCTCCGCCTCTCTCCGCCTCTCTCTGTCGCCCTCTGTCTCTCTCGCTGTTCTCTGCCTCTCTCTAGCTCTCTCTGTCTCTCCATGTCTCTCTCTGTCTCCCTCTGCCTCTCTCTGTCTCTCACTGACTTTCTCTGTCACTCCCTGTCACTCTCTCTGTCTCTCTCTATCTCTATCAGTCTCTCTGCGTCTGTCTCTGTGTCTCTCTGTGCCTCTCCGTCCCTCTAGGCCGCCCACTGTCTGTCTCTCTCTATCTTCCTCTGCCTCTCTCTTTCTGTCTCTACCCCTCGCAGCTGCTCTCTGTCTCTCTCTCTTTGTCTCTCTGACTGTATCTCTCCGCCACTGTTGGCCTCCCCATATCTCTCTCTGTCGACTTCTGTCTCTGTCTGTCTCTCTCCTTGTCTCTTTCTGTCTCCCTCTGTCACTCTCTGTCTCTGTCTGCCTCACTCTGTCTGTCTTCCTCACTCTCCCTCGCCGTCCCTTTCTGTCTCTCTCTGCCTCACCATATCTCTCTCTCTCTACCTCTGTCTCTGTCGGTCCATCCGCGTCTCTCTCTCTGTCTCCCTCTGACTCTCTCTGCATCTCTGTCTCTCTCTGCCTCTCCCTGTCTCTCTCTGCCTCTCTCGCCTCTCTCTGCCTCACTCTGCCGCACTCTGCCTCTCTCGCTTTTCTCTGCCTCTCTCTGTCTCTGTCTGTCTCCCTCTGCCTCTGTCTGTCTCTCTCTGTCTCTCTCCGTCTCTCTCTGCCTCTCTCTGCCTCTCCCTCTCTCTCTCTGCCTCTCTCTGCCTCTCGGTCTCTCTCTGCCTCTCCCTGTCTCTCTCTGCCACTTTCCTAGTCCCTCAGTGTCTCCACGTCTCTCTGTCAGTCTCTCACTCTCTCCGTCTCTCTCTGTCGCGCTTTGCCTCTACCTGTCCCTCCCTACCTATTGCTGTCTTTCTCTGTCTCCCTCTGTCTCTCTCGCTTTCCTCTGCCTCTCTCTGTCTCTCTCTGCCTCTCCCTGTCTCTCTCTGCCTCTCTCTGCCTCTCTCGCCTCTCTCTGCCTCACTCTGCCGCACTCTGCCTCTCTCGCTTTTCTCTGCCTCTCTCTGTCTCTGTCTGTCTCCCTCTGCCTCTGTCTGTCTCTCTCTGTCTCTCTCCGTCTGTCTCTGCCTCTCTCTGCCTCTCGGTCTCTCTCTGCCTCTCCCTGTCTCTCTCTGCCTCTCCCTGTCTCTCTCTGCCTCTCTCTGCCTCCCGGTCTCTCTCTGCCTCTCCCTGTCTCTCTCTGCCACTTTCCTAGTTCCCCAGTGTCTCCACGTCTTTCTGTCAGTCTCTCACTCTCTCTGTCTCTCTCTGTCACGCTTTGCCTCTACCTGTCTCTCCCTACCTATTTCTGTCTTTCTCTGTCTCTCTCGCTTTTCTCTGCCTCTCTCTGTCTCTCCATGTCTCTCTCTATCTCTCTCACCATCTCTCTGTCTGTCTCCGCCTCTCTCTGCCTCTCTCTGTCTGTCTCTGCCTTTCGCTGCCTCTCTCTTTCTCGCTGCCTCTCTCCGCCTCTCTTCGCCTCTCTCTGTCGCCCTCTGTCTCTCTCGATGTTCTCTGCCTCTCTCTGTCTCTCTCTGCCTCTCCCTGTCTCTCTCTGCCTCCATCTGTCTCGCTCCCTCTCTGTCCCTCTCGGCCTTTCCTTGTCTCTCTTTCTCTCTCTCCGCCTCGCTCTGCCTCTCTCTGCCTCGCTCTGTCTTACCTCTGCCTCTTTCTGTTTTTCTCTGCCTCTTTCCATCTCTCTCTGTCTCCCTCCGTCTCTCTCTGTCGCTCTCTGTCTCTCCATGTCTTTGTCTGTCTGTCTCTCACTGTCTTTCTCTATCTCCCTCAGCTTCTCTCTGTCTCCCTCTGACTCTCGATGCATCTCTGTCTCTCTCTGCCTCTCCCTGTCTCTCTCTGCCTCTCTCTGCCTCTCTCGCCTCTCTCTGCCTCACTCTGCCGCACTCTGCCTCTCTCGCTTTTCTCTTCCTCTCTCTGTCTCTGTCTGTCTCCCTCTGCCTCTGTCTGCTTTCTCTCTGTCTCTCTCCGTCTCTCTCTCTGCCTCTCCCTGTCTCTCTCTGCCTATTTCCTAGTCCCTCAGTGTCTCCACGTCTCTCTCTCAGTCTCTCACTCTCTCTGTCTCTCTCTGTCGCGCTTTGCCTCTACCTGTCCCTCCCTACCTATTGCTGTCTTTCTCTGTCTCCCTCTGTCTCTCTCGCTTTGCTCTGCCCCTTTCTGTCTCTCTCTGCCTCACCACATCTCTCTCTCTCTACCTCTGTCTCTGTCTGTCCATCCGTGTCTCTCTCTGTCTCCCTCTGACTCTCTCTGCATCTCTGTCTCTCTCTGCCTCTCCCTGTCTCTCTCTGCCTCTCTCTGCCTCTCTCGCCTCTCTCTGCCTCACTCTGCCGCACTCTGCCGCACTCTGCCTCTCTCGCTTTTCTCTGCCTCGCTCTGTCTCTGTCTGTCTCCCTCTGCCTCTGTCTGTCTCTCTCTGTCTCTCTCCGTCTCTCTCTGCCTCTCTCTGCCTCTCGGTCTCTCTCTTCCTCTCCCTGTCTCTCTCTGCCTCTCCCTGCCTCTCTCTTCTACTTTCCATGACCCCAGTGTCTCTCCGCCTCTCTCTGTCGCTCTCTGCCTCCCTCTGTCTCGCTCCCTCTCTGTCCCTCTCTAGCTCTCTCTGTCTCTCTCTGTCTCTCTCTGTCTCCCTCTGCCTCTGTCTGTCTCTCACTGACTTTCTCTGTGACTCCCTGTCACTCTCTCTGTCTCTCTCTATCTCTATCAGTCTCTATGCGTCTGTCTCTGTGTCTCTCTGTGCCTCTCCGTCCCTCTAGACCGCTCACTGTCTGTCTCTCTCTATCTTCCTCTGCCTCTCTCTTTCTGTCTCTACCTCTCGCAGCTGCTCTCTGTCTCTCTCTCTCTCTCTCTCTCTTTATCTCTCTGACTGTATGTCTCCGCCTCTGTCTGCCTCCCCATATCTCTCTCTGTCTACCTCTGTCTCTGTCTGTCTCTCTCTGTCTCTCTCCGTCTCTCTCTGCCTCTCTCTGCCTCTCGGTCTCTCTCTGCCTCTCGGTCTCTCTCTGCCTCTCTCTGTCTCTCTCTGCCTCTCTCTGCCTCTCGGTCTCTCTCTGCCTCTCCCTGTCTCTCTCTGCCACTTTCCTAGTCCCTCAGTGTCTCCACGTCTCTCTGTCAGTCTCTCACTCTCTCTGTCTCTCTCTGTCGCGCTTTGCCTCTACCTGTCCCTCCCTACCTATTGCTGTCTTTCTCTGTCTCCCTCTGTCTCTCTCGCTTTGCTCTGCCCCTTTCTGTCTCTCTCTGCCTCACCATATCTCTCTCTCTCTACTTCTGTCTCTGTCTGTCCATCCGCGTCTCTCTCTGTCTCCCTCTGACTCTCTCTGCATCTCTGTCTCTCTCTGACTCTCCCTGTCTCTGTCTGCCTCTCTCTGTCTCTCTCTGTCTCTCCATGTCTCTCTCTGTCTCTCGCTGCCTCTCTCTGTCTGTCTCTGCCTTTCGCTGCCTCTCTCTTTCTCGCTGCCTCTCTCCGCCTCTCTCTGTCGCCCTCTGTCTCTCTCGATGTTCTCTGCCTCTCTCTGTCTCTCTCTGCCTCTCCATGTCTCTCTCTGCCTCCCTCTGTCTCGCTCCCTCTCTGTCCCTCTCGGCCTTTCCTTGTCTCTCTTTCCCTCTCTCCGCCTCGCTCTGCCTCTCTCTGCCTCTCTCTGTCTTACCTCTGGCACTGTCTGTTTCTCTCTGCCTCTTTCCATCTCTCTCTGTCTCCCTCCGCCTCACTCTGCCTCTCTCTGCTTCTCTTCATCTCTCTCTATCTCTCTACCTCAGTCTATCTCTTTTGGTCTTTCTGTGTCTCCCTCTGTCCCTCTCTGTCTCTGTCTGTCTCCCTCGCTGTCCCTTTCTGTCTCTCTCTGCCTCTCGCTGCCTCTACCTGTCTCTCCCTTCCTATTTCTGTCTTTCTCTGTCTCCCTCTGTCTCTCTCGCTTTGCTCTGCCCCTCTCTGTCTCTCCATGTCTCTCTCTGTCTCTCTCTGTCTGTCTGTGCCTCTCGCTGCCTCTCTCCGCTCCTCTCTGCCTCTCTCGGCCTCTCTTCGCCTCGCTCTATCGCCCTCTGTCTCTCTCGCTGTTCTCTGCCTCTCTCTAGCTCTCTCTGTCTCTCCATGTCTCTCTCTGTCTCCCTCTGCCTCTCTCTGTCTCTCTCTGTCTGCCTCTGCCTCTGTCTGTCTCTCACTGACTTTCTCTGTCACTCCCTGTCACTCTCTCTGTCTCTCTCTATCTCCATCAGTCTCTCTGCGTCTGTCTCTGTGTCTCTCTGTGCCTCTCCGTCCCTCTATGCCGCTCTCTGTCTGTCTCTCTCTATCTTCCTCTGCCTGTCTCTTTCTGTCTCTACCTCTCGCAGCTGCTCTCTGTCTCTCTGTCTCTCTCTCTTTGTCTCTCTGACTGTATCTCTCCGCCTCTGTTGGCCTCCCCATATCTCTCTCTGTCTACCTCTGTCTCTGTCTGTCTCTCTCCTAGTCTCTTTCTGTCTCCCTCTGTCACTCTCTGTCTCTGTCTGCCTCACTCTGTCTGTCTTCCTCACTCTCCCTGGCCGTCCCTTTCTGTCTCTCTCTGCCTCACCATATCTCTCTCTCTCTACCTCTGTCTCTGTCTGTCCATCCGCGTCTCTCTCTGTCTCCCTCTGACTCTCTCTGCATCTCTGTCTCTCTCTGCCTCTCCCTGTCTCTCTCTGCCTCTCTCGCCTCTCTCTGCCTCACTCTGCCGCACTCTGCCTCTCTCGCTTTTCTCTGCCTCTCTCTGTCTCTGTCTGTCTCCCTCTGCCTCTGTCTGTCTCTCTCTGTCTCTCTCCGTCTCTGTGTGCCTCTCTCTGCCTCTCGGTCTCTCTCTGCCTCTCCCTGTCTCTCTCTGCCTCTCTCTGCCTCTCGGTCTCTCGCTGCCTCTCGGTCTCTCTCTGCCTCTCCCTGTCTCTCTCTGCCACTTGCCTAGTCCCTCAGTGTCTCCACGTCTCTCTGTCAGTCTCTCACTCTCTCTGTCTCTCTCTGTCGCGCTTTGCATCTACCTGTCCCTCCCTACCTATTGCTGTCTTTCTCTGTCTCCCTCTGTCTCTCTCGCTTTCCTCTGCCTCTCTCTGTCTCTCTCTGTCTCTCCATGTCTCTCTCTGTCTCTCGCTGCCTCTCTCTGTCTGTCTCTGCCTTTCGCTGCCTCTCTCTTTCTCGCTGCCTCTCTCCGCCTCTCTTCGCCTCTCTCTGTCGCCCTCTGTCTCTCTCGATGTTCTCTGCCTCTCTCTGTCTCTCTCTGCCTCTCCCTGCCTCTCTCTTCTACTTTCCATGTCCCCCAGTGTCTCTCCGTCTCTCTGTCAGTCTCTCACTCTCTCTGTCTCTCTCTGTCGCTCTTTACCTCTACCTGTCTCTCCCTACCTATTTCTGTCTTTCTCTGTCTCCCTCTGTCTCTCTCGCTTTTCTCTGCCTCTCTCTATCTCTGTCTGTCTCCCTCTTCCTCTGTCTGTCTCTCTCTGTCTCTCTCCGTCTGTCTCTGCCTCTCTCTGCCTCTCGGTCTCTCTCTGCCTCTCCCTGTCTCTCTCTGCCTCTCTCTGCCTCTCGGTCTCTCTCTGCCACTCCCTGTCTCTCTCTGCCACTTTCCTAGTCCCTCAGTGTCTCCACGTCTCTCTGTCAGTCTCTCACTCTCTCTGTCTCTCTCTGTCGCGCTTTGCCTCTACCTGTCCCTCCCTACCTATTGCTGTCTTTCTCTGTCTCCCTCTGTCTCTCTCGCTTTCCTCTGCCTCTCTCTGTCTCTCTCTGTCTCCCCATGTCTCTCTCTGTCTCTCGCTGCCTCTCTCTGTCTGTCTCTGCCTTTCGCTGCCTCTCTCTTTCTCGCTGCCTCTCTTCGCCTCTCTCTGTCGCCCTCTGTCTCTCTCGATGTTCTCTGCCTCTCTCTGTCTCTCTCTGCCTCTCCCTGTCTCTCTCTGCCTCCCTCTGTCTCGCTCCCTCTCTGTCCCTCTCGGCCTTTCCTTGTCTCTCTTTCCCTCTCTCCGCCTCGCTCTGCCTCTCTCTGCCTCGCTCTGTCTTACCTCTGCCTATTTCTGTTTTTCTCTGCCTCTTTCCATCTCTCTCTGTCTCCCTCCGTCTCTCTCTATCGCTCTCTGTCTCTCCATGTCTTTGTCTGTCTGTCTCTCACTGTCTTTCTCTATCTCCCTCAGCTTCTCTCTGTCTCTCTCTGACTCTCGCTGCCTCTCCCTTCCTTTCTCTCCCTCTCTCCTTCTCTGTCCCTCTCTTTCTCTCTCTGTCTCCCTCTGTCTCTCTCTGTGTCTGTCTGCCTCTTTCCGTCTCTCCATGTCTCGTTCTGTCTCCCTCTGGCCCCTTCTGTCTCTCACTGTCTTTCTCTGTCTCCCCCTGGCTCTCTCTGCCTCTTTCTATGTCTCTCTGCCTCTTTTTATGACCCCCTGCCTCTCTGTGCCTCTCCATATCTCTCTCTCTCTACCTCTGTCTCTATCTGCCTATCCCTGTCTCACTCTGTCACTCTCTGTTTCTCTCTGTCGCTCTGTGTGTCTCCGCGTCTCTCTCTCTGTCTCCCTCTTCCTCTCTCTGCATCTCTGTCTCTCTCTGCCTCTCCTTGTCTCTCTCTGCCTCTCCCTACCTCTCTCTTCTACTTTCCATGTCCCCCAGTGTCTCTCCGCCTCTCTCCGCCTCTCTCCGTCGCCCTCTGTCTCTCTCGCTGTTCTCTGCCTCTCTCTAGCTCTCTCTGTCTCTCCATGTCTCTCTCTGTCTCCCTCTGCCTCTCTCTGTCTCTCACTGACTTTCTCTGTCACTCCCTGTCACTCTCTCTGTCAGTCTCTATCTCTATCAGTCTCTCTGCGTCTGTCTCTGTGTCTCTCTGTGCCTCTCCGTCCCTCTAGGCCGCCCACTGTCTGTCTCTCTCTATCTTCCTCTGCCTCTTTCTTTCTGTCTCTACCTCTCGCAGCTGCTCTCTGTCTCTCTCTCTTTGTCTCTCTGACTGTATCTCTCCGCCTCTGTTGGCCTCCCCATATCTCTGTCTGTCTACCTCTGTCTCTGTCTGTCTCTCTCCTAGTCTCTTTCTGTCTCCCTCTGTCACTCTCTGTCTCTGTCTGCCTCACTCTGTCTGTCTTCCTCACTCTCCCTCGCCGTCCCTTTCTGTCTCTCTCTGCCTCACCATATCTCTCTCTCTCTACCTCTGTCTCTGTCTGTCCATCCGCGTCTCTCTCTGTCTCCCTCTGACTCTCGCTGCATCTCTGTCTCTCTCTGCCTCTCCCTGTCTCTCTCTGCCTCTCTCGCCTCTCTCTGCCTCACTCTGCCGCACTCTGCCACTCTCGCTTTTCTCTGCCTCTCTCTGTCTCTGTCTGTCTCCCTCTGCCTCTGTCTGTCTCTCTCTGTCTCTCTCCGTCTCTCTCTGCCTCTCTCTGCCTCTCGGTCTCTCTCTGCCTCTCCCTGTCTCTCTCTGCCTCTCTCTGCCTCTCGGTCTCTCTCTGCCTCTCCCTGTCTCTCTCTGCCACTTTCCTAGTCCCTCAGTGTCTCCACGTCTCTCTGTCAGTCTCTCACTCTCTCCGTCTCTCTCTGTCGCGCTTTGCCTCTACCTGTCCCTCCCTACCTATTGCTGTCTTTCTCTGTCTCCCTCTGTCTCTCTCGCTTTCCTCTGCCTCTCTCTGTCTCTCTCTGTCTCCCCATGTCTCTCTCTGTCTCTCGCTGCCTCTCTCTGTCTGTCTCTGCCTTTCGCTGCCTCTCTCTTTCTCGCTGCCTCTCTCCGCCTCTCTTCGCCTCTCTCTGTCGCCCTCTGTCTCTCTCGATGTTCTCTGCCTCTCTCTGTCTCTCTCTGCCTCTCCCTGTCTCTCTCTGCCTCCCTCTGTCTCGCTCCCTCTCTGTCCCTCTCGGCCTTTCCTTGTCTCTCTTTCCCTCTCTCCGCCTCGCTCTGCCTCTCTCTGCCTCGCTCTGTCTTACCTCTGCCTTTTTCTGTTTTTCTCTGCCTCTTTCCATCTCTCTCTGTCTCCCTCCGTCTCTCTCTGTCGCTCTCTGTCTCTCCATGTCTTTGTCTGTCTGTCTCTCACTGTCTTTCTCTATCTCCCTCAGCTTCTCTCTGTCTCTCTCTGACTCTCGCTGCCTCTCCCTTCCTTTCTCTCCCTCTCTCCTTCTCTGTCCCTCTCTTTCTCTCTCTGTCTCCCTCTGTCTATCTCTGTGTCTCTCCCCCTCTTTCCGTCTCTCCATGTCTCGTTCTGTCTCCCTCTGGCCCCTTCTGTCTCTCACTGTCTTTCTCTGTCTCCCCCTGGCTCTCTCTGCCTCTTTCTATGTCTCTCTGCCTCTTTTTATGACCCCCTGCCTCTCTGTGCCTCTACATATCTCTCTCTCTCTACCTCTGTCTCTGTCTGCCTATCCCTGTCTCACTCTGTCACTCTCTGTTTCTCTCTGTCGCTCTGTGTGTCTCCGCGTCTCTCTCTCTGTCTCCCTCTTCCTCTCTCTGCCTCTCCTTGTCTCTCTCTGCCTCTCCCTACCTCTCTCTTCTACTTTCCATGTCCCCCAGTGTCTCTCCGCCTCTCTCCGCCTCTCTCTGTCGCCCTCTGTCTCTCTCGCTGTTCTCTGCCTCTCTCTAGCTCTCTCTGTCTCTCCATGTCTCTCTCTGTCTCCCTCTGCCTCTCTCTGTCTCTCACTGACTTTCTCTGTCACTCCCTGTCACTCTCTCTGTCTCTCTCTATCTCTATCAGTCTCTCTGCGTCTGTCTCTGTGTCTCTCTGTGCCTCTCCGTCCCTCTAGGCCGCCCACTGTCTGTCTCTCTCTATCTTCCTCTGCCTCTCTTTTTCTGTCTCTACCCCTCGCAGCTGCTCTCTGTCTCTCTCTCTTTGTCTCTCTGACTGTATCTCTCCGCCACTGTTGGCCTCCCCATATCTCTCTCTGTCGACTTCTGTCTCTGTCTGTCTCTCTCCTTGTCTCTTTCTGTCTCCCTCTGTCACTCTCTGTCTCTGTCTGCCTCACTCTGTCTGTCTTCCTCACTCTCCCTCGCCGTCCCTTTCTGTCTCTCTCTGCCTCACCATATCTCTCTCTCTCTCTACCTCTGTCTCTGTCGGTCCATCCGCGTCTCTCTCTCTGTCTCCCTCTGACTCTCTCTGCATCTCTGTCTCTCTCTGCCTCTCCCTGTCTCTCTCTGCCTCTCTCGCCTCTCTCTGCCTCACTCTGCCGCACTCTGCCTCTCTCGCTTTTCTCTGCCTCTCTCTGTCTCTGTCTGTCTCCCTCTGCCTCTGTCTGTCTCTCTCTGTCTCTCTCCGTCTCTCTCTGCCTCTCTCTGCCTCTCCCTCTCTCTCTCTGCCTCTCTCTGCCTCTCGGTCTCTCTCTGCCTCTCCCTGTCTCTCTCTGCCACTTTCCTAGTCCCTCAGTGTCTCCACGTCTCTCTGTCAGTCTCTCACTCTCTCCGTCTCTCTCTGTCGCGCTTTGCCTCTACCTGTCCCTCCCTACCTATTGCTGTCTTTCTCTGTCTCCCTCTGTCTCTCTCGCTTTCCTCTGCCTCTCTCTGTCTCTCTCTGCCTCTCCCTGTCTCTCTCTGCCTCTCTCTGCCTCTCTCGCCTCTCTCTGCCTCACTCTGCCGCACTCTGCCTCTCTCGCTTTTCTCTGCCTCTCTCTGTCTCTGTCTGTCTCCCTCTGCCTCTGTCTGTCTCTCTCTGTCTCTCTCCGTCTGTCTCTGCCTCTCTCTGCCTCTCGGTCTCTCTCTGCCTCTCCCTGTCTCTCTCTGCCTCTCCCTGTCTCTCTCTGCCTCTCTCTGCCTCCCGGTCTCTCTCTGCCTCTCCCTGTCCTTCTCTGCCACTTTCCTAGTTCCCCAGTGTCTCCACGTCTTTCTGTCAGTCTCTCACTCTCTCTGTCTCTCTCTGTCACGCTTTGCCTCTACCTGTCTCTCCCTACCTATTTCTGTCTTTCTCTGTCTCTCTCGCTTTTCTCTGCCTCTCTCTGTCTCTCCATGTCTCTCTCTATCTCTCTCACCATCTCTCTGTCTGTCTCCGCCTCTCTCTGCCTCTCTCTGTCTGTCTCTGCCTTTCGCTGCCTCTCTCTTTCTCGCTGCCTCTCTCCGCCTCTCTTCGCCTCTCTCTGTCGCCCTCTGTCTCTCTCGATGTTCTCTGCCTCTCTCTGTCTCTCTCTGCCTCCATCTGTCTCGCTCCCTCTCTGTCCCTCTCGGCCTTTCCTTGTCTCTCTTTCTCTCTCTCCGCCTCGCTCTGCCTCTCTCTGCCTCGCTCTGTCTTACCTCTGCCTCTTTCTGTTTTTCTCTGCCTCTTTCCATCTCTCTCTGTCTCCCTCCGTCTCTCTCTGTCGCTCTCTGTCTCTCCATGTCTTTGTCTGTCTGTCTCTCACTGTCTTTCTCTATCTCCCTCAGCTTCTCTCTGTCTCCCTCTGACTCTCGATGCATCTCTGTCTCTCTCTGCCTCTCCCTGTCTCTCTCTGCCTCTCTCTGCCTCTCTCGCCTCTCTCTGCCTCACTCTGCCGCACTCTGCCTCTCTCGCTTTTCTCTTCCTCTCTCTGTCTCTGTCTGTCTCCCTCTGCCTCTGTCTGCTTTCTCTCTGTCTCTCTCCGTCTCTCTCTCTGCCTCTCCCTGTCTCTCTCTGCCTATTTCCTAGTCCCTCAGTGTCTCCACGTCTCTCTCTCAGTCTCTCACTCTCTCTGTCTCTCTCTGTCGCGCTTTGCCTCTACCTGTCCCTCCCTACCTATTGCTGTCTTTCTCTGTCTCCCTCTGTCTCTCTCGCTTTGCTCTGCCCCTTTCTGTCTCTCTCTGCCTCACCACATCTCTCTCTCTCTACCTCTGTCTCTGTCTGTCCATCCGTGTCTCTCTCTGTCTCCCTCTGACTCTCTCTGCATCTCTGTCTCTCTCTGCCTCTCCCTGTCTCTCTCTGCCTCTCTCTGCCTCTCTCGCCTCTCTCTGCCTCACTCTGCCGCACTCTGCCGCACTCTGCCTCTCTCGCTTTTCTCTGCCTCGCTCTGTCTCTGTCTGTCTCCCTCTGCCTCTGTCTGTCTCTCTCTGTCTCTCTCCGTCTCTCTCTGCCTCTCTCTGCCTCTCGGTCTCTCTCTTCCTCTCCCTGTCTCTCTCTGCCTCTCCCTGCCTCTCTCTTCTACTTTCCATGACCCCAGTGTCTCTCCGCCTCTCTCTGTCGCTCTCTGCCTCCCTCTGTCTCGCTCCCTCTCTGTCCCTCTCTAGCTCTCTCTGTCTCTCTCTGTCTCTCTCTGTCTCCCTCTGCCTCTGTCTGTCTCTCACTGACTTTCTCTGTGACTCCCTGTCACTCTCTCTGTCTCTCTCTATCTCTATCAGTCTCTATGCGTCTGTCTCTGTGTCTCTCTGTGCCTCTCCGTCCCTCTAGACCGCTCACTGTCTGTCTCTCTCTATCTTCCTCTGCCTCTCTCTTTCTGTCTCTACCTCTCGCAGATGCTCTCTGTCTCTCTCTCTCTCTCTCTCTTTATCTCTCTGACTGTATGTCTCCGCCTCTGTTGGCCTCCCCATATCTCTCTCTGTCTACCTCTGTCTCTGTCTGTCTCTCTCTGTCTCTCTCCGTCTCTCTCTGCCTCTCTCTGCCTCTCGGTCTCTCTCTGCCTCTCGGTCTCTCTCTGCCTCTCTCTGTCTCTCTCTGCCTCTCTCTGCCTCTCGGTCTCTCTCTGCCTCTCCCTGTCTCTCTCTGCCACTTTCCTAGTCCCTCAGTGTCTCCACGTCTCTCTGTCAGTCTCTCACTCTCTCTGTCTCTCTCTGTCGCGCTTTGCCTCTACCTGTCCCTCCCTACCTATTGCTGTCTTTCTCTGTCTCCCTCTGTCTCTCTCGCTTTGCTCTGCCCCTTTCTGTCTCTCTCTGCCTCACCATATCTCTCTCTCTCTACTTCTGTCTCTGTCTGTCCATCCGCGTCTCTCTCTGTCTCCCTCTGACTCTCTCTGCATCTCTGTCTCTCTCTGACTCTCCCTGTCTCTGTCTGCCTCTCTCTGTCTCTCTCTGTCTCTCCATGTCTCTCTCTGTCTCTCGCTGCCTCTCTCTGTCTGTCTCTGCCTTTCGCTGCCTCTCTCTTTCTCGCTGCCTCTCTCCGCCTCTCTCTGTCGCCCTCTGTCTCTCTCGATGTTCTCTGCCTCTCTCTGTCTCTCTCTGCCTCTCCATGTCTCTCTCTGCCTCCCTCTGTCTCGCTCCCTCTCTGTCCCTCTCGGCCTTTCCTTGTCTCTCTTTCCCTCTCTCCGCCTCGCTCTGCCTCTCTCTGCCTCTCTCTGTCTTACCTCTGGCACTGTCTGTTTCTCTCTGCCTCTTTCCATCTCTCTCTGTCTCCCTCCGCCTCACTCTGCCTCTCTCTGCTTCTCTTCATCTCTCTCTATCTCTCTACCTCAGTCTATCTCTTTTGGTCTTTCTGTGTCTCCCTCTGTCCCTCTCTGTCTCTGTCTGTCTCCCTCGCTGTCCCTTTCTGTCTCTCTCTGCCTCTCGCTGCCTCTACCTGTCTCTCCCTTCCTATTTCTGTCTTTCTCTGTCTCCCTCTGTCTCTCTCGCTTTGCTCTGCCCCTCTCTGTCTCTCCATGTCTCTCTCTGTCTCTCTCTGTCTGTCTGTGCCTCTCGCTGCCTCTCTCCGCTCCTCTCTGCCTCTCTCGGCCTCTCTTCGCCTCGCTCTATCGCCCTCTGTCTCTCTCGCTGTTCTCTGCCTCTCTCTAGCTCTCTCTGTCTCTCCATGTCTCTCTCTGTCTCCCTCTGCCTCTCTCTGTCTCTCTCTGTCTGCCTCTGCCTCTGTCTGTCTCTCACTGACTTTCTCTGTCACTCCCTGTCACTCTCTCTGTCTCTCTCTGCGTCTGTCTCTGTGTCTCTCTGTGCCTCTCCGTCCCTCTATGCCGCTCTCTGTCTGTCTCTCTCTATCTTCCTCTGCCTGTCTCTTTCTGTCTCTACCTCTCGCAGCTGCTCTCTGTCTCTCTGTCTCTCTCTCTTTGTCTCTCTGACTGTATCTCTCCGCCTCTGTTGGCCTCCCCATATCTCTCTCTGTCTACCTCTGTCTCTGTCTGTCTCTCTCCTAGTCTCTTTCTGTCTCCCTCTGTCACTCTCTGTCTCTGTCTGCCTCACTCTGTCTGTCTTCCTCACTCTCCCTGGCCGTCCCTTTCTGTCTCTCTCTGCCTCACCATATCTCTCTCTCTCTACCTCTGTCTCTGTCTGTCCATCCGCGTCTCTCTCTGTCTCCCTCTGACTCTCTCTGCATCTCTGTCTCTCTCTGCCTCTCCCTGTCTCTCTCTGCCTCTCTCGCCTCTCTCTGCCTCACTCTGCCGCACTCTGCCTCTCTCGCTTTTCTCTGCCTCTCTCTGTCTCTGTCTGTCTCCCTCTGCCTCTGTCTGTCTCTCTCTGTCTCTCTCCGTCTCTGTGTGCCTCTGTCTGCCTCTCGGACTCTCTCTGCCTCTCCCTGTCTCTCTCTGCCTCTCTCTGCCTCTCGGTCTCTCGCTGCCTCTCGCTCTCTCTGCCTCTCCCTGTCTCTCTCTGCCACTTGCCTAGTCCCTCAGTGTCTCCACGTCTCTCTGTCAGTCTCTCACTCTCTCTGTCTCTCTCTGTCGCGCTTTGCATCTACCTGTCCCTCCCTGCCTATTGCTGTCTTTCTCTGTCTCCCTTTGTCTCTCTCGCTTTCCTCTGCCTCTCTCTGTCTCTCTCTGTCTCTCCATGTCTCTCTCTGTCTCTCGCTGCCTCTCTCTGTCTGTCTCTGCCTTTCGCTGCCTCTCTCTTTCTCGCTGCCTCTCTCCGCCTCTCTTCGCCTCTCTCTGTCGCCCTCTGTCTCTCTCGATGTTCTCTGCCTCTCTCTGTCTCTCTCTGCCTCTCCCTGCCTCTCTCTTCTACTTTCCATGTCCCCCAGTGTCTCTCCGTCTCTCTGTCAGTCTCTCACTCTCTCTGTCTCTCTCTGTCGCTCTTTGCCTCTACCTGTCTCTCCCTACCTATTTCTGTCTTTCTCTGTCTCCCTCTGTCTCTCTCGCTTTTCTCTGCCTCTCTCTGTCTCTGTCTGTCTCCCTCTGCCTCTGTCTGTCTCTCTCTGTCTCTCTCCGTCTCTCTCTGCCTCTCTCTGCCTCTCCCTGTCTCTCTCTGCCTCTCTCTGCCTCTCGGTCTCTCTCTGCCTCTCCCTGTCTCTCTCTGCCACTTTCCTAGTCCCTCAGTGTCTCCACGTCTCTCTGTCAGTCTCTCACTCTCTCCGTCTCTCTCTGTCGCGCTTTGCCTCTACCTGTCCCTCCCTACCTATTGCTGTCTTTCTCTGTCTCCCTCTGTCTCTCTCGCTTTCCTCTGCCTCTCTCTGTCTCTCTCTGTCTCCCCATGTCTCTCTCTGTCTCTCGCTGCCTCTCTCTGTCTGTCTCTGCCTTTCGCTGCCTCTCTCTTTCTCGCTGCCTCTCTCCGCCTCTCTTCGCCTCTCTCTGTCGCCCTCTGTCTCTCTCGATGTTCTCTGCCTCTCTCTGTCTCTCTCTGCCTCTCCCTGTCTCTCTCTGCCTCCCTCTGTCTCGCTCCCTCTCTGTCCCTCTCGGCCTTTCCTTGTCTCTCTTTCCCTCTCTCCGCCTCGCTCTGCCTCTCTCTGCCTCGCTCTGTCTTACCTCTGCCTTTTTCTGTTTTTCTCTGCCTCTTTCCATCTCTCTCTGTCTCCCTCCGTCTCTCTCTGTCGCTCTCTGTCTCTCCATGTCTTTGTCTGTCTGTCTCTCACTGTCTTTCTCTATCTCCCTCAGCTTCTCTCTGTCTCTCTCTGACTCTCGCTGCCTCTCCCTTCCTTTCTCTCCCTCTCTCCTTCTCTGTCCCTCTCTTTCTCTCTCTGTCTCCCTCTGTCTATCTCTGTGTCTCTCCCCCTCTTTCCGTCTCTCCATGTCTCGTTCTGTCTCCCTCTGGCCCCTTCTGTCTCTCACTGTCTTTCTCTGTCTCCCCCTGGCTCTCTCTGCCTCTTTCTATGTCTCTCTGCCTCTTTTTATGACCCCCTGCCTCTCTGTGCCTCTACATATCTCTCTCTCTCTACCTCTGTCTCTGTCTGCCTATCCCTGTCTCACTCTGTCACTCTCTGTTTCTCTCTGTCGCTCTGTGTGTCTCCGCGTCTCTCTCTCTGTCTCCCTCTTCCTCTCTCTGCCTCTCCTTGTCTCTCTCTGCCTCTCCCTACCTCTCTCTTCTACTTTCCATGTCCCCCAGTGTCTCTCCGCCTCTCTCCGCCTCTCTCTGTCGCCCTCTGTCTCTCTCGCTGTTCTCTGCCTCTCTCTAGCTCTCTCTGTCTCTCCATGTCTCTCTCTGTCTCCCTCTGCCTCTCTCTGTCTCTCACTGACTTTCTCTGTCACTCCCTGTCACTCTCTCTGTCTCTCTCTATCTCTATCAGTCTCTCTGCGTCTGTCTCTGTGTCTCTCTGTGCCTCTCCGTCCCTCTAGGCCGCCCACTGTCTGTCTCTCTCTATCTTCCTCTACCTCTCTCTTTCTGTCTCTACCCCTCGCAGCTGCTCTCTGTCTCTCTCTCTTTGTCTCTCTGACTGTATCTCTCCGCCTCTGTTGGCCTCCCCATATCTCTCTCTGTCTACTTCTGTCTCTGTCTGTCTCTCTCCTTGTCTCTTTCTGTCTCCCTCTGTCACTCTCTGTCTCTGTCTGCCTCACTCTGTCTGTCTTCCTCACTCTCCCTCGCCGTCCCTTTCTGTCTCTCTCTGCCTCACCATATCTCTCTCTCTCTCTACCTCTGTCTCTGTCGGTCCATCCGCGTCTCTCTCTCTGTCTCCCTCTGACTCTCTCTGCATCTCTGTCTCTCTCTGCCTCTCCCTGTCTCTCTCTGCCTCTCTCGCCTCTCTCTGCCTCACTCTGCCGCACTCTGCCTCTCTCGCTTTTCTCTGCCTCTCTCTGTCTCTGTCTGTCTCCCTCTGCCTCTGTCTGTCTCTCTCTGTCTCTCTCCGTCTCTCTCTGCCTCTCTCTGCCTCTCCCTCTCTCTCTCTGCCTCTCTCTGCCTCTCGGTCTCTCTCTGCCTCTCCCTGTCTCTCTCTGCCACTTTCCTAGTCCCTCAGTGTCTCCACGTCTCTCTGTCAGTCTCTCACTCTCTCCGTCTCTCTCTGTCGCGCTTTGCCTCTACCTGTCCCTCCCTACCTATTGCTGTCTTTCTCTGTCTCCCTCTGTCTCTCTCGCTTTCCTCTGCCTCTCTCTGTCTCTCTCTGCCTCTCCCTGTCTCTCTCTGCCTCTCTCTGCCTCTCTCGCCTCTCTCTGCCTCACTCTGCCGCACTCTGCCTCTCTCGCTTTTCTCTGCCTCTCTCTGTCTCTGTCTGTCTCCCTCTGCCTCTGTCTGTCTCTCTCTGTCTCTCTCCGTCTGTCTCTGCCTCTCTCTGCCTCTCGGTCTCTCTCTGCCTCTCCCTGTCTCTCTCTGCCTCTCCCTGTCTCTCTCTGTCTGTCTCTGCCTTTCGCTGCCTCTCTCTTTCTCGCTGCCTCTCTCCGCCTCTCTTCGCCTCTCTCTGTCGCCCTCTGTCTCTCTCGATGTTCTCTGCCTCTCTCTGTCTCTCTCTGCCTCTCCCTGTCTCTCTCTGCCTCCATCTGTCTCGCTCCCTCTCTGTCCCTCTCGGCCTTTCCTTGTCTCTCTTTCTCTCTCTCCGCCTCGCTCTGCCTCTCTCTGCCTCGCTCTGTCTTACCTCTGCCTCTTTCTGTTTTTCTCTGCCTCTTTCCATCTCTCTCTGTCTCCCTCCGTCTCTCTCTGTCGCTCTCTGTCTCTCCATGTCTTTGTCTGTCTGTCTCTCACTGTCTTTCTCTATCTCCCTCAGCTTCTCTCTGTCTCCCTCTGACTCTCGATGCATCTCTGTCTCTCTCTGCCTCTCCCTGTCTCTCTCTGCCTCTCTCTGCCTCTCTCGCCTCTCTCTGCCTCACTCTGCCGCACTCTGCCTCTCTCGCTTTTCTCTTCCTCTCTCTGTCTCTGTCTGTCTCCCTCTGCCTCTGTCTGCTTTCTCTCTGTCTCTCTCCGTCTCTCTCTCTGCCTCTCCCTGTCTCTCTCTGCCTATTTCCTAGTCCCTCAGTGTCTCCACGTCTCTCTCTCAGTCTCTCACTCTCTCTGTCTCTCTCTGTCGCGCTTTGCCTCTACCTGTCCCTCCCTACCTATTGCTGTCTTTCTCTGTCTCCCTCTGTCTCTCTCGCTTTGCTCTGCCCCTTTCTGTCTCTCTCTGCCTCACCACATCTCTCTCTCTCTACCTCTGTCTCTGTCTGTCCATCCGTGTCTCTCTCTGTCTCCCTCTGACTCTCTCTGCATCTCTGTCTCTCTCTGCCTCTCCCTGTCTCTCTCTGCCTCTCTCTGCCTCTCTCGCCTCTCTCTGCCTCACTCTGCCGCACTCTGCCGCACTCTGCCTCTCTCGCTTTTCTCTGCCTCGCTCTGTCTCTGTCTGTCTCCCTCTGCCTCTGTCTGTCTCTCTCTGTCTCTCTCCGTCTCTCTCTGCCTCTCTCTGCCTCTCGGTCTCTCTCTTCCTCTCCCTGTCTCTCTCTGCCTCTCCCTGCCTCTCTCTTCTACTTTCCATGACCCCAGTGTCTCTCCGCCTCTCTCTGTCGCTCTCTGCCTCCCTCTGTCTCGCTCCCTCTCTGTCCCTCTCTAGCTCTCTCCGTCTCTCTCTGTCTCTCTCTGTCTCCCTCTGCCTCTGTCTGTCTCTCACTGACTTTCTCTGTGACTCCCTGTCACTCTCTCTGTCTCTCTCTATCTCTATCAGTCTCTATGCGTCTGTCTCTGTGTCTCTCTGTGCCTCTCCGTCCCTCTAGACCGCTCACTGTCTGTCTCTCTCTATCTTCCTCTGCCTCTCTCTTTCTGTCTCTACCTCTCGCAGCTGCTCTCTGTCTCTCTCTCTCTCTCTCTCTCTTTATCTCTCTGACTGTATCTCTCCGCCTCTGTTGGCCTCCCCATATCTCTCTCTGTCTACCTCTGTCTCTGTCTGTCTCTCTCTGTCTCTCTCCGTCTCTCTCTGCCTCTCTCTGCCTCTCGGTCTCTCTCTGCCTCTCGGTTTCTCTCTGCCTCTCGATCTCTCTCTGCCTCTCCCTGTCTCTCTCTGCCACTTTCCTAGTCTCTCAGGGTCTCCACGTCTCTCTGTCAGTCTCTCACTCTCTCTGTCTCTCTCTGTCGCGCTTTGCCTCTACCTGTCCCTCCCTACCTATTGCTGTCTTTCTCTCTCTCCCTCTGTCTCTCTCGCTTTGCTCTGCCCCTTTCTGTCTCTCTCTGCCTCACCATATCTCTCTCTCTCTACTTCTGTCTCTGTCTGTCCATCCGCGTCTCTCTCTGTCTCCCTCTGACTCTCTCTGCATCTTTGTCTCTCTCTGACTCTCCCTGTCTCTGTCTGCCTCTCTCTGTCTCTCTCTGTCTCTCCATGTCTCTCTCTGTCTCTCGCTGCCTCTCTCTGTCTGTCTCTGCCTTTCGCTGCCTCTCTCTTTCTCGCTGCCTCTCTCCGCCTCTCTCTGTCTCCCTCTGTCTCTCTCGATGTTCTCTGCCTCTCTCTGTCTCTCTCTGCCTCTCCATGTCTCTCTCTGCCTCCCTCTGTCTCGCTCCCTCTCTGTCCCTCTCGGCCTTTCCTTGTCTCTCTTTCCCTCTCTCCGCCTCGCTCTGCCACTCTCTGCCTCTCTCTGTCTTACCTCTGGCACTGTCTGTGTCTCTCTGCCTCTTTCCATCTCTCTCTGTCTCCCTCCGCCTCACTCTGCCTCTCTCTGCTTCTCTTCATCTCTCTCTCTCTCTCTACCTCAGTCTATCTCTTTTGGTCTTTCTGTGTCTCCCTCTGTCCCTCTCTGTCTCTGTCTGTCTCCCTCGCTGTCCCTTTCTGTCTCTCTCTGCCTCTCGCTGCCTCTACCTGTCTCTCCCTTCCTATTTCTGTCTTTCTCTGTCTCCCTCTGTCTCTCTCGCTTTGCTCTGCCCCTCTCTGTCTCTCCATGTCTCTCTCTGTCTCTCTCTGTCTGTCTGTGCCTCTCGCTGCCTCTCTCCGCTCCTCTCTGCCTCTCTCGGCCTCTCTTCGCCTCGCTCTATCGCCCTCTGTCTCTCTCGCTGTTCTCTGCCTCTCTCTAGCTCTCTCTGTCTCTCCATGTCTCTCTCTGTCTCCCTCTGCCTCTCTCTGTCTCTCTCTGCCTCTCCCTGTCTCTCTCTGCCTCTCTCGCCTCTCTCTGCCTCACTCTGCCGCACTCTGCCTCTCTCGCTTTTCTCTGCCTCTCTCTGTCTCTGTCTGTCTCCCTCTGCCTCTGTCTGTCTCTCTCTGTCTCTCTCCGTCTCTCTCTGCCTCTCTCTGCCTCTCCCTCTCTCTCTCTGCCTCTCTCTGCCTCTCGGTCTCTCTCTGCCTCTCCCTGTCTCTCTCTGCCACTTTCCTAGTCCCTCAGTGTCTCCACGTCTCTCTGTCAGTCTCTCACTCTCTCCGTCTCTCTCTGTCGCGCTTTGCCTCTACCTGTCCCTCCCTACCTATTGCTGTCTTTCTCTGTCTCCCTCTGTCTCTCTCGCTTTCCTCTGCCTCTCTCTGTCTCTCTCTGCCTCTCCCTGTCTCTCTCTGCCTCTCTCTGCCTCTCTCGCCTCTCTCTGCCTCACTCTGCCGCACTCTGCCTCTCTCGCTTTTCTCTGCCTCTCTCTGTCTCTGTCTGTCTCCCTCTGCCTCTGTCTGTCTCTCTCTGTCTCTCTCCGTCTGTCTCTGCCTCTCTCTGCCTCTCGGTCTCTCTCTGCCTCTCCCTGTCTCTCTCTGCCTCTCCCTGTCTCTCTCTGTCTGTCTCTGCCTTTCGCTGCCTCTCTCTTTCTCGCTGCCTCTCTCCGCCTCTCTTCGCCTCTCTCTGTCGCCCTCTGTCTCTCTCGATGTTCTCTGCCTCTCTCTGTCTCTCTCTGCCTCTCCCTGTCTCTCTCTGCCTCCATCTGTCTCGCTCCCTCTCTGTCCCTCTCGGCCTTTCCTTGTCTCTCTTTCTCTCTCTCCGCCTCGCTCTGCCTCTCTCTGCCTCGCTCTGTCTTACCTCTGCCTCTTTCTGTTTTTCTCTGCCTCTTTCCATCTCTCTCTGTCTCCCTCCGTCTCTCTCTGTCGCTCTCTGTCTCTCCATGTCTTTGTCTGTCTGTCTCTCACTGTCTTTCTCTATCTCCCTCAGCTTCTCTCTGTCTCCCTCTGACTCTCGATGCATCTCTGTCTCTCTCTGCCTCTCCCTGTCTCTCTCTGCCTCTCTCTGCCTCTCTCGCCTCTCTCTGCCTCACTCTGCCGCACTCTGCCTCTCTCGCTTTTCTCTTCCTCTCTCTGTCTCTGTCTGTCTCCCTCTGCCTCTGTCTGCTTTCTCTCTGTCTCTCTCCGTCTCTCTCTCTGCCTCTCCCTGTCTCTCTCTGCCTATTTCCTAGTCCCTCAGTGTCTCCACGTCTCTCTCTCAGTCTCTCACTCTCTCTGTCTCTCTCTGTCGCGCTTTGCCTCTACCTGTCCCTCCCTACCTATTGCTGTCTTTCTCTGTCTCCCTCTGTCTCTCTCGCTTTGCTCTGCCCCTTTCTGTCTCTCTCTGCCTCACCACATCTCTCTCTCTCTACCTCTGTCTCTGTCTGTCCATCCGTGTCTCTCTCTGTCTCCCTCTGACTCTCTCTGCATCTCTGTCTCTCTCTGCCTCTCCCTGTCTCTCTCTGCCTCTCCCTACCTCTCTCTTCTACTTTCCATGTCCCCCAGTGTCTCTCCGCCTCTCTCCGCCTCTCTCCGTCGCCCTCTGTCTCTCTCGCTGTTCTCTGCCTCTCTCTAGCTCTCTCTGTCTCTCCATGTCTCTCTCTGTCTCCCTCTGCCTCTCTCAGTCACTCCCTGTCACTCTCTCTGTCTCTCTCTATCTCTATCAGTCTCTCTGCGTCTGTCTCTGTGTCTCTCTGTGCCTCTCCGTCCCTCTAGGCCGCCCACTGTCTGTCTCTCTCTATCTTCCTCTGCCTCTCTCTTTCTGTCTCTACCTCTCGCAGCTGCTCTCTGTCTCTCTCTCTTTGTCTCTCTGACTGTATCTCTCCGCCTCTGTTGGCCTCCCCATATCTCTGTCTGTCTACCTCTGTCTCTGTCTGTCTCTCTCCTAGTCTCTTTCTGTCTCCCTCTGTCACTCTCTGTCTCTGTCTGCCTCACTCTGTCTGTCTTCCTCACTCTCCCTCGCCGTCCCTTTCTGTCTCTCTCTGCCTCACCATATCTCTCTCTCTCTACCTCTGTCTCAGTCTGTCCATCCGCGTCTCTCTCTGTCTCCCTCTTCCTCTCTCTGCCTCTCCTGGTCTCTGGCTGCCTCTCCCTACCTCTCTCTTCTACTTTCCATGTCCCCCAGTGTCTCTCCGCCTCTCTCCGCCTCTCTCTGTCGCCCTCTGTCTCTCTCGCTGTTCTCTGCCTCTCTCTAGCTCTCTCTGTCTCTCCATGTCTCTCTCTGTCTCCCTCTGCCTCTCTCTGTCTCTCACTGACTTTCTCTGTCACTCCCTGTCACTCTCTCTGTCTCTCTCTATCTCTATCAGTCTCTCTGCGTCTGTCTCTGTGTCTCTCTGTGCCTCTCCGTCCCTCTAGGCCGCCCACTGTCTGTCTCTCTCTATCTTCCTCTGCCTCTCTCTTTCTGTCTCTACCTCTCGCAGCTGCTCTCTGTCTCTCTCTCTTTGTCTCTCTGACTGTATCTCTCCGCCTCTGTTGGCCTCCCCATATCTCTCTCTGTCTACTTCTGTCTCTGTCTGTCTCTCTCCTTGTCTCTTTCTGTCTCCCTCTGTCACTCTCTGTCTCTGTCTGCCTCACTCTGTCTGTCTTCCTCACTCTCCCTCGCCGTCCCTTTCTGTCTCTCTCTGCCTCACCATATCTCTCTCTCTACCTCTGTCTCTGTCTGTCCATCCGCGTCTCTCTCTCTGTCTCCCTCTGACTCTCTCTGCATCTCTGTCTCTCTCTGCCTCTCCCTGTCTCTCTCTGCCTCTCTCGCCTCTCTCTGCCTCACTCTGCCGCACTCTGCCTCTCTCGCTTTTCTCTGCCTCTCTCTGTCTCTGTCTGTCTCCCTCTGCCTCTGTCTGTCTCTCTCTGTCTCTCTCCGTCTCTCTCTGCCTCTCTCTGCCTCTCCCTCTCTCTCTCTGCCTCTCTCTGCCTCTCGGTCTCTCTCTGCCTCTCCCTGTCTCTCTCTGCCACTTTCCTAGTCCCTCAGTGTCTCCACGTCTCTCTGTCAGTCTCTCACTCTCTCCGTCTCTCTCTGTCGCGCTTTGCCTCTACCTGTCCCTCCCTACCTATTGCTGTCTTTCTCTGTCTCCCTCTGTCTCTCTCGCTTTCCTCTGCCTCTCTCTGTCTCTCTCTGCCTCTCCCTGTCTCTCTCTGCCTCTCTCTGCCTCTCTCGCCTCTCTCTGCCTCACTCTGCCGCACTCTGCCTCTCTCGCTTTTCTCTGCCTCTCTCTGTCTCTGTCTGTCTCCCTCTGCCTCTGTCTGTCTCTCTCTGTCTCTCTCCGTCTGTCTCTGCCTCTCTCTGCCTCTCGGTCTCTCTCTGCCTCTCCCTATCTCTCTCTGCCTCTCCCTGTCTCTCTCTGCCTCTCTCTGCCTCCCGGTCTCTCTCTGCCTCTCCCTGTCTCTCTCTGCCACTTTCCTAGTTCCCCAGTGTCTCCACGTCTTTCTGTCAGTCTCTCACTCTCTCTGTCTCTCTCTGTCACGCTTTGCCTCTACCTGTCTCTCCCTACCTATTTCTGTCTTTCTCTGTCTCTCTCGCTTTTCTCTGCCTCTCTCTGTCTCTCCATGTCTCTCTCTATCTCTCTCACCATCTCTCTGTCTGTCTCCGCCTCTCTCTGCCTCTCTCTGTCTGTCTCTGCCTTTCGCTGCCTCTCTCTTTCTCGCTGCCTCTCTCCGCCTCTCTTCGCCTCTCTCTGTCGCCCTCTGTCTCTCTCGATGTTCTCTGCCTCTCTCTGTCTCTCTCTGCCTCTCCCTGTCTCTCTCTGCCTCCATCTGTCTCGCTCCCTCTCTGTCCCTCTCGGCCTTTCCTTGTCTCTCTTTCTCTCTCTCCGCCTCGCTCTGCCTCTCTCTGCCTCGCTCTGTCTTACCTCTGCCTCTTTCTGTTTTTCTCTGCCTCTTTCCATCTCTCTCTGTCTCCCTCCGTCTCTCTCTGTCGCTCTCTGTCTCTCCATGTCTTTGTCTGTCTGTCTCTCACCGTCTTTCTCTATCTCCCTCAGCTTCTCTGTCTCCCTCTGACTCTCGATGCATCTCTGTCTCTCTCTGCCTCTCCCTGTCTCTCTCTGCCTCTCTCTGCCTCTCTCGCCTCTCTCTGCCTCACTCTGCCGCACTCTGCCTCTCTCGCTTTTCTCTTCCTCTCTCTGTCTCTGTCTGTCTCCCTCTGCCTCTGTCTGCTTTCTCTCTGTCTCTCTCCGTCTCTCTCTCTGCCTCTCCCTGTCTCTCTCTGCCTATTTCCTAGTCCCTCAGTGTCTCCACGTCTCTCTCTCAGTCTCTCACTCTCTCTGTCTCTCTCTGTCGCGCTTTGCCTCTACCTGTCCCTCCCTACCTATTGCTGTCTTTCTCTGTCTCCCTCTGTCTCTCTCGCTTTGCTCTGCCCCTTTCTGTCTCTCTCTGCCTCACCACATCTCTCTCTCTCTACCTCTGTCTCTGTCTGTCCATCCGTGTCTCTCTCTGTCTCCCTCTGACTCTCTCTGCATCTCTGTCTCTCTCTGCCTCTCCCTGTCTCTCTCTGCCTCTCTCTGCCTCTCTCGCCTCTCTCTGCCTCACTCTGCCGCACTCTGCCGCACTCTGCCGCACTCTGCCTCTCTCGCTTTTCTCTGCCTCGCTCTGTCTCTGTCTGTCTCCCTCTGCCTCTGTCTGTCTCTCTCTGTCTCTCTCCGTCTCTCTCTGCCTCTCTCTGCCTCTCGGTCTCTCTCTTCCTCACCCTGTCTCTCTCTGCCTCTCCCTGCCTCTCTCTTCTACTTTCCATGACCCCAGTGTCTCTCCGCCTCTCTCTGTCGCTCTCTGCCTCCCTCTGTCTCGCTCCCTCTCTGTCCCTCTCTAGCTCTCTCTGTCTCTCTCTGTCTCTCTCTGTCTCCCTCTGCCTCTGTCTGTCTCTCACTGACTTTCTCTGTGACTCCCTGTCACTCTCTCTGTCTCTCTCTATCTCTATCAGTCTCTATGCGTCTGTCTCTGTGTCTCTCTGTGCCTCTCCGTCCCTCTAGACCGCTCACTGTCTGTCTCTCTCTATCTTCCTCTGCCTCTCTCTTTCTGTCTCTACCTCTCGCAGCTGATCTCTGTCTCTCTCTCTCTCTCTCTTTATCTCTCTGACTGTATCTCTCCGCCTCTGTTGGCCTCCCCATATCTCTCTCTGTCTACCTCTGTCTCTGTCTGTCTCTCTCTGTCTCTCTCCGTCTCTCTCTGCCTCTCTCTGCCTCTCGGTCTCTCTCTGCCTCTCGGTCTCTCTCTGCCTCTCTCTGTCTCTCTCTGCCTCTCTCTGCCTCTCGGTCTCTCTCTGCCTCTCCCTGTCTCTCTCTGCCACTTTCCTAGTCCCTCAGTGTCTCCACGTCTCTCTGTCAGTCTCTCACTCTCTCTGTCTCTCTCTGTCGCGCTTTGCCTCTACCTGTTCCTCCCTACCTATTGCTGTCTTTCTCTGTCTCCCTCTGTCTCTCTCGCTTTGCTCTGCCCCTTTCTGTCTCTCTCTGCCTCACCATATCTCTCTCTCTCTACTTCTGTCTCTGTCTGTCCATCCGCGTCTCTCTCTGTCTCCCTCTGACTCTCTCTGCATCTCTGTCTCTCTCTGACTCTCCCTGTCTCTGTCTGCCTCTCTCTGTCTCTCTCTGTCTCTCCATGTCTCTCTCTGTCTCTCGCTGCCTCTCTCTGTCTGTCTCTGCCTTTCGCTGCCTCTCTCTTTCTCGCTGCCTCTCTCCGCCTCTCTCTGTCGCCCTCTGTCTCTCTCGATGTTCTCTGCCTCTCTCTGTCTCTCTCTGCCTCTCCATGTCTCTCTCTGCCTCCCTCTGTCTCGCTCCCTCTCTGTCCCTCTCGGCCTTTCCTTGTCTCTCTTTCCCTCTCTCCGCCTCGCTCTGCCTCTCTCTGCCTCTCTCTGTCTTACCTCTGGCACTGTCTGTTTCTCTCTGCGTCTTTCCATCTCTCTCTGTCTCCCTCCGCCTCACTCTGCCTCTCTCTGCTTCTCTTCATCTCTCTCTCTCTCTCTACCTCAGTCTATCTCTTTTGGTCTTTCTGTGTCTCCCTCTGTCCCTCTCTGTCTCTGTCTGTCTCCCTCGCTGTCCCTTTCTGTGTCTCTCTGCCTCTCGCTGCGTCTAACTGTCTCTCCCTTCCTATTTCTGTCTTTCTCTGTCTCCCTCTGTCTCTCTCGCTTTGCTCTGCCCCTCTCTGTCTCTCCATGTCTCTCTCTGTCTCTCTCTGTCTGTCTGTGCCTCTCGCTGCCTCTCTCCGCTCCTCTCTGCCTCTCTCGGCCTCTCTTCGCCTCGCTCTATCGCCCTCTGTCTCTCTCGCTGTTCTCTGCCTCTCTCTAGCTCTCTCTGTCTCTCCATGTCTCTCTCTGTCTCCCTCTGCCTCTCTCTGTCTCTCTCTGTCTGCCTCTGCCTCTGTCTGTCTCTCACTGGCTTTCTCTGTCACTCCCTGTCACTCTCTCTGTCTCTCTCTATCTCCATCAGTCTCTCTGCGTCTGTCTCTGTGTCTCTCTGTGCCTCTCCGTCCCTCTATGCCGCTCTCTGTCTGTCTCTCTCTATCTTCCTCTGCCTGTCTCTTTCTGTCTCTACCTCTCGCAGCTGCTCTCTGTCTCTCTGTCTCTCTCTCTTTGTCTCTCTGACTGTATCTCTCCGCCTCTGTTGGCCTCCCCATATCTCTCTCTGTCTACCTCTGTCTCTGTCTGTCTCTCTCCTAGTCTCTTTCTGTCTCCCTCTGTCACTCTCTGTCTCTGTCTGCCTCACTCTGTCTGTCTTCCTCACTCTCCCTCGCCGTCCCTTTCTGTCTCTCTCTGCCTCACCATATCTCTCTCTCTCTACCTCTGTCTCTGTCTGTCCATCCGCGTCTCTCTCTGTCTCCCTCTGACTCTCTCTGCATCTCTGTCTCTCTCTGCCTCTCTCTGCCTCCCGGTCTCTCTCTGCCTCTCCCTGTCTCTCTCTGCCACTTTCCTAGTTCCCCAGTGTCTCCACGTCTTTCTGTCAGTCTCTCACTCTCTCTGTCTCTCTCTGTCACGCTTTGCCTCTACCTGTCTCTCCCTACCTATTTCCGTCTTTCTCTGTCTCTCTCGCTTTTCTCTGCCTCTCTCTGTCTCTCCATGTCTCTCTCTATCTCTCTCACCATCTCTCTGTCTGTCTCCGCCTCTCTCTGCCTCTCTCTGTCTGTCTCTGCCTTTCGCTGCCTCTCTCTTTCTCGCTGCCTCTCTCCGCCTCTCTTCGCCTCTCTCTGTCGCCCTCTGTCTCTCTCGATGTTCTCTGCCTCTCTCTGTCTCTCTCTGCCTCTCCCTGTCTCTCTCTGCCTCCATCTGTCTCGCTCCCTCTCTGTCCCTCTCGGCCTTTCCTTGTCTCTCTTTCTCTCTCTCCGCCTCGCTCTGCCTCTCTCTGCCTCGCTCTGTCTTACCTCTGCCTATTTCTGTTTTTCTCTGCCTCTTTCCATCTCTCTCTGTCTCCCTCCGTCTCTCTCTATCGCTCTCTGTCTCTCCATGTCTTTGTCTGTCTGTCTCTCACTGTCTTTCTCTATCTCCCTCAGCTTCTCTCTGTCTCTCTCTGACTCTCGCTGCCTCTCCCTTCCTTTCTCTCCCTCTCTCCTTCTCTGTCCCTCTCTTTCTCTCTCTGTCTCCCTCTGTCTCTCTCTGTGTCTCTCTGCCTCTTTCCGTCTCTCCATGTCTCGTTCTGTCTCCCTCTGGCCCCTTCTGTCTCTCACTGTCTTTCTCTGTCTCCCCCTGGCTCTCTCTGCCTCTTTCTATGTCTCTCTGCCTCTTTTTATGACCCCCTGCCTCTCTGTGCCTCTCCATATCTCTCTCTCTCTACCTCTGTCTCTATCTGCCTATCCCTGTCTCACTCTGTCACTCTCTGTTTCTCTCTGTCGCTCTGTGTGTCTCCGCGTCTCTCTCTCTGTCTCCCTCTTCCTCTCTCTGCATCTCTGTCTCTCTCTGCCTCTCCTTGTCTCTCTCTGCCTCTCCCTACCTCTCTCTTCTACTTTCCATGTCCCCCAGTGTCTCTCCGCCTCTCTCCGCCTCTCTCCGTCGCCCTCTGTCTCTCTCGCTGTTCTCTGCCTCTCTCTAGCTCTCTCTGTCTCTCCATGTCTCTCTCTGTCTCCCTCTGCCTCTCTCTGTCTCTCACTGACTTTCTCTGTCACTCCCTGTCACTCTCTCTGTCTCTCTCTATCTCTATCAGTCTCTCTGCGTCTGTCTCTGTGTCTCTCTGTGCCTCTCCGTCCCTCTAGGCCGCCCACTGTCTGTCTCTCTCTATCTTCCTCTGCCTCTCTCTTTCTGTCTCTACCTCTCGCAGCTGCTCTCTGTCTCTCTCTCTTTGTCTCTCTGACTGTATCTCTCCGCCTCTGTTGGCCTCCCCATATCTCTGTCTGTCTACCTCTGTCTCTGTCTGTCTCTCTCCTAGTCTCTTTCTGTCTCCCTCTGTCACTCTCTGTCTCTGTCTGCCTCACTCTGTCTGTCTTCCTCACTCTCCCTCGCCGTCCCTTTCTGTCTCTCTCTGCCTCACCATATCTCTCTCTCTCTACCTCTGTCTCTGTCTGTCCATCCGCGTCTCTCTCTGTCTCCCTCTGACTCTCGCTGCATCTCTGTCTCTCTCTGCCTCTCCCTGTCTCTCTCTGCCTCTCTCGCCTCTCTCTGCCTCACTCTGCCGCAATCTGCCTCTCTCGCTTTTCTCTGCCTCTCTCTGTCTCTGTCTGTCTCCCTCTGCCTCTGTCTGTCTCTCTCTGTCTCTCTCCGTCTCTCTCTGCCTCTCTCTGCCTCTCGGTCTCTCTCTGCCTCTCCCTGTCTCTCTCTGCCTCTCTCTGCCTCTCGGTCTCTCTCTGCCTCTCCCTGTCTCTCTCTGCCACTTTCCTAGTCCTTCAGTGTCTCCACGTCTCTCTGTCAGTCTCTCACTCTCTCTGTCTCTCTCTGTCGCGCTTTGCCTCTACCTGTCCCTCCCTACCTATTGCTGTCTTTCTCTGTCTCCCTCTGTCTCTCTCGCTTTGCTCTGCCCCTTTCTGTCTCTCTCTGCCTCACCACATCTCTCTCTCTCTACCTCTGTCTCTGTCTGTCCATCCGTGTCTCTCTCTGTCTCCCTCTGACTCTCTCTGCATCTCTGTCTCTCTCTGCCTCTCCCTGTCTCTCTCTGCCTCTCTCTGCCTCTCTCGCCACTCTCTGCCTCACTCTGCCGCACTCTGCCGCACTCTGCCTCTCTCGCTTTTCTCTGCCTCGCTCTGTCTCTGTCTGTCTCCCTCTGCCTCTGTCTGTCTCTCTCTGTCTCTCTCCGTCTCTCTCTGCCTCTCTCTGCCTCTCGGTCTCTCTCTTCCTCTCCCTGTCTCTCTCTGCCTCTCCCTGCCTCTCTCTTCTACTTTCCATGACCCCAGTGTCTCTCCGCCTCTCTCTGTCGCTCTCTGCCTCCCTCTGTCTCGCTCCCTCTCTGTCCCTCTCTAGCTCTCTCTGTCTCTCTCTGTCTCTCTCTGTCTCCCTCTGCCTCTGTCTGTCTCTCACTGACTTTCTCTGTGACTCCCTGTCACTCTCTCTGTCTCTCTCTATCTCTATCAGTCTCTATGCGTCTGTCTCTGTGTCTCTCTGTGCCTCTCCGTCCCTCTAGACCGCTCACTGTCTGTCTCTCTCTATCTTCCTCTGCCTCTCTCTTTCTGTCTCTACTTCTCGCAGCTGCTCTCTGTCTCTCTCTCTCTCTCTTTATCTCTCTGACTGTATCTCTCCGCCTCTGTTGGCCTCCCCATATCTCTCTCTGTCTACCTCTGTCTCTGTCTGTCTCTCTCTGTCTCTCTCCGTCTCTCTCTGCCTCTCTCTGCCTCTCGGTCTCTCTCTGCCTCTCGGTCTCTCTCTGCCTCTCTCTGTCTCTCTCTGCCTCTCTCTGCCTCTCGGTCTCTCTCTGCCTCTCCCTGTCTCTCTCTGCCACTTTCCTAGTCCCTCAGTGTCTCCACGTCTCTCTGTCAGTCTCTCACTCTCTCTGTCTCTCTCTGTCGCGCTTTGCCTCTACCTGTCCCTCCCTACCTATTGCTGTCTTTCTCTGTCTCCCTCTGTCTCTCTCGCTTTGCTCTGCCCCTTTCTGTCTCTGTCTGCCTCACCATATCTCTCTCTCTCTACTTCTGTCTCTGTCTGTCCATCCGCGTCTCTCTCTGTCTCCCTCTGACTCTCTCTGCATCTCTGTCTCTCTCTGACTCTCCCTGTCTCTGTCTGCCTCTCTCTGTCTCTCTCTGTCTCTCCATGTCTCTCTCTGTCTCTCGCTGCCTCTCTCTGTCTGTCTCTGCCTTTCGCTACCTCTCTCTTTCTCGCTGCCTCTCTCCGCCTCTCTCTGTCGCCCTCTGTCTCTCTCGATGTTCTCTGCCTCTCTCTGTCTCTCTCTGCCTCCCTCTGTCTCGCTCCCTCTCTGTCCCTCTCGGCCTTTCCTTGTCTCTCTTTCCCTCTCTCCGCCTCGCTCTGCCTCTCTCTGCCTCTCTCTGTCTTACCTCTGGCACTGTCTGTTTCTCTCTGCCTCTTTCCATCTCTCTCTGTCTCCCTCCGCCTCACTCTGCCTCTCTCTGCTTCTCTTCATCTCTCTCTCTCTCTCTACCTCAGTCTATCTCTTTTGGTCTTTCTGTGTCTCCCTCTGTCCCTCTCTGTCTCTGTCTGTCTCCCTCGCTGTCCCTTTCTGTCTCTCTCTGCCTCTCGCTGCGTCTAACTGTCTCTCCCTTCCTATTTCTGTCTTTCTCTGTCTCCCTCTGTCTCTCTCGCTTTGCTCTGCCCCTCTCTGTCTCTCCATGTCTCTCTCTGTCTCTCTCTGTCTGTCTGTGCCTCTCGCTGCCTCTCTCCGCTCCTCTCTGCCTCTCTCGGCCTCTCTTCGCCTCGCTCTATCGCCCTCTGTCTCTCTCGCTGTTCTCTGCCTCTCTCTAGCTCTCTCTGTCTCTCCATGTCTCTCTCTGTCTCCCTCTGCCTCTCTCTGTCTCTCTCTGTCTGCCTCTGCCTCTGTCTGTCTCTCACTGACTTTCTCTGTCACTCCCTGTCACTCTCTCTGTCTCTCTCTATCTCCATCAGTCTCTCTGCGTCTGTCTCTGTGTCTCTCTGTGCCTCTCCGTCCCTCTATGCCGCTCTCTGTCTGTCTCTCTCTATCTTCCTCTGCCTGTCTCTTTCTGTCTCTACCTCTCGCAGCTGCTCTCTGTCTCTTTGTCTCTCTGACTGTATCTCTCCGCCTCTGTTGGCCTCCCCATATCTCTCTCTGTCTACCTCTGTCTCTGTCTGTCTCTCTCCTAGTCTCTTTCTGTCTCCCTCTGTCACTCTCTGTCTCTGTCTGCCTCACTCTGTCTGTCTTCCTCACTCTCCCACGCCGTCCCTTTCTGTCTCTCTCTGCCTCACCATATCTCTCTCTCTCTACCTCTGTCTCTGTCTGTCCATCCGCGTCTCTCTCTGTCTCCCTCTGACTCTCTCTGCATCTCTGTCTCTCTCTGCCTCTCCCTGTCTCTCTCTGCCTCTCTCGCCTCTCTCTGCCTCACTCTGCCGCACTCTGCCTCTCTCGCTTTTCTCTGCCTCTCTCTGTCTCTGTCTGTCTCCCTCTGCCTCTGTCTGTCTCTCTCTGTCTCTCTCCGTCTCTGTGTGCCTCTCTCTGCCTCTCGGTCTCTCTCTGCCTCTCCCTGTCTCTCTCTGCCTCTCTCTGCCTCTCGGTCTCTCGCTGCCTCTCGGTCTCTCTCTGCCTCTCCCTGTCTCTCTCTGCCACTTGCCTAGTCCCTCAGTGTCTCCACGTCTCTCTGTCAGTCTCTCACTCTCTCTGTCTCTCTCTGTCGCGCTTTGCATCTACCTGTCCCTCCCTACCTATTGCTGTCTTTCTCTGTCTCCCTCTGTCTCTCTCGCTTTCCTCTGCCTCTCTCTGTCTCTCTCTGTCTCTCCATGTCTCTCTCTGTCTCTCGCTGCCTCTCTCTGTCTGTCTCTGCCTTTCGCTGCCTCTCTCTTTCTCGCTGCCTCTCTCCGCCTCTCTTCGCCTCTCTCTGTCGCCCTCTGTCTCTCTCGATGTTCTCTGCCTCTCTCTGTCTCTCTCTGCCTCTCCCTGCCTCTCTCTTCTACTTTCCATGTCCCCCAGTGTCTCTCCGTCTCTCTGTCAGTCTCTCACTCTCTCTGTCTCTCTCTGTCGCTCTTTGCCTCTACCTGTCTCTCCCTACCTATTTCTGTCTTTCTCTGTCTCCCTCTGTCTCTCTCGCTTTACTCTGCCTCTCTCTGTCTCTGTCTGTCTCCCTCTGCCTCTGTCTGTCTCTCTCTGTCTCTCTCCGTCTCTCTCTGCCTCTCTCTGCCTCTCCCTGTCTCTCTCTGCCTCTCTCTGCCTCTCGGTCTCTCTCTGCCTCTCCCTGTCTCTCTCTGCCACTTTCCTAGTCCCTCAGTGTCTCCACGTCTCTCTGTCAGTCTCTCACTCTCTCTGTCTCTCTCTGTCGCGCTTTGCCTCTACCTGTCCCTCCCTACCTATTGCTGTCTTTCTCTGTCTCCCTCTGTCTAGCTCGCTTTCCTCTGCCTCTCTCTGTCTCTCTCTGTCTCCCCATGTCTCTCTCTGTCTCTCGCTGCCTCTCTCTGTCTGTCTCTGCCTTTCGCTGCCTCTCTCTTTCTCGCTGCCTCTCTTCGCCTCTCTCTGTCGCCCTCTGTCTCTCTCGATGTTCTCTGCCTCTCTCTGTCTCTCTCTGCCTCTCCCTGTCTCTCTCTGCCTCCCTCTGTCTCGCTCCCTCTCTGTCCCTCTCGGCCTTTCCTTGTCTCTCTTTCCCTCTCTCCGCCTCGCTCTGCCTCTCTCTGCCTCGCTCTGTCTTACCTCTGCCTATTTCTGTTTTTCTCTGCCTCTTTCCATCTCTCTCTGTCTCCCTCCGTCTCTCTCTATCGCTCTCTGTCTCTCCATGTCTTTGTCTGTCTGTCTCTCACTGTCTTTCTCTATCTCCCTCAGCTTCTCTCTGTCTCTCTCTGACTCTCGCTGCCTCTCCCTTCCTTTCTCTCCCTCTCTCCTTCTCTGTCCCTCTCTTTCTCTCTCTGTCTCCCTCTGTCTCTCTCTGTGTCTCTCTGCCTCTTTCCGTCTCTCCATGTCTCGTTCTGTCTCCCTCTGGCCCCTTCTGTCTCTCACTGTCTTTCTCTGTCTCCCCCTGGCTCTCTCTGCCTCTTTCTATGTCTCTCTGCCTCTCCCTACCTCTCTCTTCTACTTTCCATGTCCCCCAGTGTCTCTCCGCCTCTCTCCGCCTCTCTCCGTCGCCCTCTGTCTCTCTCGCTGTTCTCTGCCTCTCTCTAGCTCTCTCCGTCTCTCCATGTCTCTCTCTGTCTCCCTCTGCCTCTCTCTGTCTCTCACTGACTTTCTCTGTCACTCCCTGTCACTCTCTCTGTCTCTCTCTATCTCTATCAGTCTCTCTGCGTCTGTCTCTGTGTCTCTCTGTGCCTCTCCGTCCCTCTAGGCCGCCCACTGTCTGTCTCTCTCTATCTTCCTCTGCCTCTCTCTTTCTGTCTCTACCTCTCGCAGCTGCTCTCTGTCTCTCTCTCTTTGTCTCTCTGACTGTATCTCTCCGCCTCTGTTGGCCTCCCCATATCTCTGTCTGTCTACCTCTGTCTCTGTCTGTCTCTCTCCTAGTCTCTTTCTGTCTCCCTCTGTCACTCTCTGTCTCTGTCTGCCTCACTCTGTCTGTCTTCCTCACTCTCCCTCGCCGTCCCTTTCTGTCTCTCTCTGCCTCACCATATCTCTCTCTCTCTACCTCTGTCTCTGTCTGTCCATCCGCGTCTCTCTCTGTCTCCCTCTGACTCTCGCTGCATCTCTGTCTCTCTCTGCCTCTCCCTGTCTCTCTCTGCCTCTCTCGCCTCTCTCTGCCTCACTCTGCCGCAATCTGCCTCTCTCGCTTTTCTCTGCCTCTCTCTGTCTCTGTCTGTCTCCCTCTGCCTCTGTCTGTCTCTCTCTGTCTCTCTCCGTCTCTCTCTGCCTCTCTCTGCCTCTCGGTCTCTCTCTGCCTCTCCCTGTCTCTCTCTGCCTCTCTCTGCCTCTCGGTCTCTCTCTGCCTCTCCCTGTCTCTCTCTGCCACTTTCCTACTCCCTCAGTGTCTCCACGTCTCTCTGTCAGTCTCTCACTCTCTCTGTCTCTCTCTGTCGCGCTTTGCCTCTACCTGTCCCTCCCTACCTATTGCTGTCTTTCTCTGTCTCCCTCTGTCTCTCTCGCTTTCCTCTGCCTCTCTCTGTCTCTCTCTGTCTCCCCATGTCTCTCTCTGTCTCTCGCTGCCTCTCTCTGTCTGTCTCTGCCTTTCGCTGCCTCTCTCTTTCTCGCTGCCTCTCTTCGCCTCTCTCTGTCGCCCTCTGTCTCTCTCGATGTTCTCTGCCTCTCTCTGTCTCTCTCTGCCTCTCCCTGTCTCTCTCTGCCTCCCTCTGTCTCGCTCCCTCTCTGTCCCTCTCGGCCTTTCCTTGTCTCTCTTTCCCTCTCTCCGCCTCGCTCTGCCTCTCTCTGCCTCGCTCTGTCTTACCTCTGCCTATTTCTGTTTTTCTCTGCCTCTTTCCATCTCTCTCTGTCTCCCTCCGTCTCTCTCTATCGCTCTCTGTCTCTCCATGTCTTTGTCTGTCTGTCTCTCACTGTCTTTCTCTATCTCCCTCAGCTTCTCTCTGTCTCTCTCTGACTCTCGCTGCCTCTCCCTTCCTTTCTCTCCCTCTCTCCTTCTCTGTCCCTCTCTTTCTCTCTCTGTCTCCCTCTGTCTCTCTCTGTGTCTCTCTGCCTCTTTCCGTCTCTCCATGTCTCGTTCTGTCTCCCTCTGGCCCCTTCTGTCTCTCACTGTCTTTCTCTGTCTCCCCCTGGCTCTCTCTGCCTCTTTCTATGTCTCTCTGCCTCTCCCTACCTCTCTCTTCTACTTTCCATGTCCCCCAGTGTCTCTCCGCCTCTCTCCGCCTCTCTCCGTCGCCCTCTGTCTCTCTCGCTGTTCTCTGCCTCTCTCTAGCTCTCTCTGTCTCTCCATGTCTCTCTCTGTCTCCCTCTGCCTCTCTCTGTCTCTCACTGACTTTCTCTGTCACTCCCTGTCACTCTCTCTGTCTCTCTCTATCTCTATCAGTCTCTCTGCGTCTGTCTCTGTGTCTCTCTGTGCCTCTCCGTCCCTCTAGGCCGCCCACTGTCTGTCTCTCTCTATCTTCCTCTGCCTCTCTCTTTCTGTCTCTACCTCTCGCAGCTGCTCTCTGTCTCTCTCTCTTTGTCTCTCTGACTGTATCTCTCCGCCTCTGTTGGCCTCCCCATATCTCTGTCTGTCTACCTCTGTCTCTGTCTGTCTCTCTCCTAGTCTCTTTCTGTCTCCCTCTGTCACTCTCTGTCTCTGTCTGCCTCACTCTGTCTGTCTTCCTCACTCTCCCTCGCCGTCCCTTTCTGTCTCTCTCTGCCTCACCATATCTCTCTCTCTCTACCTCTGTCTCTGTCTGTCCATCCGCGTCTCTCTCTGTCTCCCTCTGACTCTCGCTGCATCTCTGTCTCTCTCTGCCTCTCCCTGTCTCTCTCTGCCTCTCTCGCCTCTCTCTGCCTCACTCTGCCGCAATCTGCCTCTCTCGCTTTTCTCTGCCTCTCTCTGTCTCTGTCTGTCTCCCTCTGCCTCTGTCTGTCTCTCTCTGTCTCTCTCCGTCTCTCTCTGCCTCTCTCTGCCTCTCGGTCTCTCTCTGCCTCTCCCTGTCTCTCTCTGCCTCTCTCTGCCTCTCGGTCTCTCTCTGCCTCTCCCTGTCTCTCTCTGCCACTTTCCTACTCCCTCAGTGTCTCCACGTCTCTCTGTCAGTCTCTCACTCTCTCTGTCTCTCTCTGTCGCGCTTTGCCTCTACCTGTCCCTCCCTACCTATTGCTGTCTTTCTCTGTCTCCCTCTGTCTCTCTCGCTTTCCTCTGCCTCTCTCTGTCTCTCTCTGTCTCCCCATGTCTCTCTCTGTCTCTCGCTGCCTCTCTCTGTCTGTCTCTGCCTTTCGCTGCCTCTCTCTTTCTCGCTGCCTCTCTCCGCCTCTCTTCGCCTCTCTCTGTCGCCCTCTGTCTCTCTCGATGTTCTCTGCCTCTCTCTGTCTCTCTCTGCCTCTCCCTGTCTCTCTCTGCCTCCCTCTGTCTCGCTCCCTCTCTGTCCCTCTCGGCCTTTCCTTGTCTCTCTTTCCCTCTCTCCGCCTCGCTCTGCCTCTCTCTGCCTCGCTCTGTCTTACCTCTGCCTTTTTCTGTTTTTCTCTGCCTCTTTCCATCTCTCTCTGTCTCCCTCCGTCTCTCTCTGTCGCTCTCTGTCTCTCCATGTCTCTGTCTGTCTGTCTCTCACTGTCTTTCTCTATCTCCCTCAGCTTCTCTCTGTCTCTCTCTGACTCTCGCTGCCTCTCCCTTCCTTTCTCTCCCTCTCTCCTTCTCTGTCCCTCTCTTTCTCTCTCTGTCTCCCTCTGTCTATCTCTGTGTCTCTCCCCCTCTTTCCGTCTCTCCATGTCTCGTTCTGTCTCCCTCTGGCCCCTTCTGTCTCTCACTGTCTTTCTCTGTCTCCCCCTGGCTCTCTCTGCCTCTTTCTATGTCTCTCTGCCTCTTTTTATGACCCCCTGCCTCTCTGTGCCTCTACATATCTCTCTCTCTCTACCTCTGTCTCTGTCTGCCTATCCCTGTCTCACTCTGTCACTCTCTGTTTCTCTCTGTCGCTCTGTGTGTCTCCGCGTCTCTCTCTCTGTCTCCCTCTTCCTCTCTCTGCATCTCTGTCTCTCTCTGCCTCTCCTTGTCTCTCTCTGCCTCTCCCTACCTCTCTCTTCTACTTTCCATGTCCCCCAGTGTCTCTCCGCCTCTCTCCGCCTCTCTCTGTCGCCCTCTGTCTCTCTCGCTGTTCTCTGCCTCTCTCTAGCTCTTTCTGTCTCTCCATGTCTTACTCTGTCTCCCTCTGCCTCTCTCTGTCTCTCACTGACTTTCTCTGTCACTCCCTGTCACTCTCTCTGTCTCTCTCTATCTCTATCAGTCTCTCTGCGTCTGTCTCTGTGTCTCTCTGTGCCTCTCCGTCCCTCTAGGCCGCCCACTGTCTGTCTCTCTCTATCTTCCTCTGCCTCTCTCTTTCTGTCTCTACCTCTCGCAGCTGCTCTCTGTCTCTCTCTCTTTGTCTCTCTGACTGTATCTCTCCGCCTCTGTTGGCCTCCCCATATCTCTCTCTGTCTACTTCTGTCTCTGTCTGTCTCTCTCCTTGTCTCTTTCTGTCTCCCTCTGTCACTCTCTGTCTCTGTCTGCCTCACTCTGTCTGTCTTCCTCACTCTCCCTCGCCGTCCCTTTCTGTCTCTCTCTGCCTCACCATATCTCTCTCTCTCTACCTCTGTCTCTGTCTGTCCATCCGCGTCTCTCTCTCTGTCTCCCTCTGACTCTCTCTGCATCTCTGTCTCTCTCTGCCTCTCCCTGTCTCTCTCTGCCTCTCTCGCCTCTCTCTGCCTCACTCTGCCGCACTCTGCCTCTCTCGCTTTTCTCTGCCTCTCTCTGTCTCTGTCTATCTCCCTCTGCCTCTGTCTGTCTCTCTCTGTCTCTCTCCGTCTCTCTCTGCCTCTCTCTGCCTCTCCCTCTCTCTCTCTGCCTCTCTCTGCCTCTCGGTCTCTCTCTGCCTCTCCCTGTCTCTCTCTGCCACTTTCCTAGTCCCTCAGTGTCTCCACGTCTCTCTGTCAGTCTCTCACTCTCTCCGTCTCTCTCTGTCGCGCTTTGCCTCTACCTGTCCCTCCCTACCTATTGCTGTCTTTCTCTGTCTCCCTCTGTCTCTCTCGCTTTCCTCTGCCTCTCTCTGTCTCTCTCTGCCTCTCCCTGTCTCTCTCTGCCTTTCTCTGCCTCTCTCGCCTCTCTCTGCCTCACTCTGCCGCACTCTGCCTCTCACGCTTTTCTCTGCCTCTCTCTGTCTCTGTCTGTCTCCCTCTGCCTCTGTCTGTCTCTCTCTGTCTCTCTCCGTCTGTCTCTGCCTCTCTCTGCCTCTCGGTCTCTCTCTGCCTCTCCCTGTCTCTCTCTGCCTCTCCCTGTCTCTCTCTGCCTCTCTCTGCCTCCCGGTCTCTCTCTGCCTCTCCCTGTCTCTCTCTGCCACTTTCCTAGTTCCCCAGTGTCTCCACGTCTTTCTGTCAGTCTCTCACTCTCTCTGTCTCTCTCTGTCACGCTTTGCCTCTACCTGTCTCTCCCTACCTATTTCTGTCTTTCTCTGTCTCTCTCGCTTTTCTCTGCCTCTCTCTGTCTCTCCATGTCTCTCTCTATCTCTCTCACCATCTCTCTGTCTGTCTCCGCCTCTCTCTGCCTCTCTCTGTCTGTCTCTGCCTTTCGCTGCCTCTCTCTTTCTCGCTGCCTCTCTCCGCCTCTCTTCGCCTCTCTCTGTCGCCCTCTGTCTCTCTCGATGTTCTCTGCCTCTCTCTGTCTCTCTCTGCCTCTCCCTGTCTCTCTCTGCCTCCCTCTGTCTCGCTCCCTCTCTGTCCCTCTCGGCCTTTCCTTGTCTCTCTTTCCCTCTCTCCGCCTCGCTCTGCCTCTCTCTGCCTCTCTCTGTCTCTCTCGCTTTTCTCTGCCTCTCTCTGTCTCCCTGTGCCTCCGTCCCATCCCATCCTCCAGAGACAGCGATGCACGGTGCCAGGAGCAGTCTCCCCAACAACCTCCAGGACCAACAATTCAGTCCATTATTGCGAGACTATATCGTCGAAATTTAATCCATCAAATTTACTGACAGTTACTCAGCGTGGAGCAGTTCCCTGAAAAATTGCGATTTTGCGTCTGAAATTCATTCGTCGTTGGTTCGTGCCCATTCGCAATTTGGTACTTTCAATTCTGTGCTTCTATTTTCGACCCATTAAAGTAACCACTTTTTTCCGGAGATAGAGGCTTTAGCTTTGCCAGTTGCGCAATGAAAACCGTATGCAGTGATTTACAGTTTCATTGAGAAAAGTGCACGCGTATCGATGAGACAGAAATACAAAAGGAGAGGGGACATGCAATGTACGTGATGGTGAGTGTTCCGACGCGGAATGTGTGCAAGGTGCAATTAAGCTAATCTTAAAGCTTTTGGGAATTCCCCTCTTGGTTCTGACGCCCATTAAAAATTCGGTCCTCTGCTCTTTCCAAATTCCCACATTTGCCCCCAACATCGTCATCAGTCCAGGCATAAAGGTGAAGACATTGTTCTACTTTGATGGCCTTATGCCTGGATGCCTTTATGGCTGGGTTAATCCTCATACCTGCTTTCCTCGGTCTTCCATTAATGACACCTCTCCTGACCCTCGGACCCTTTGGGCTTCATTCCCCCCACCCACTAAGTACTTCTTGTCTTCATTTTCCTCCGAGAAAATTCCTCCAATAAAATGAACTTTCCAATTAGCAAGTGACCAATCACGTCTCCTTTTATTCATTCGCACCCCTTGCAGAATTTTCTTTTTCAAATCTCCTTTCCTTCCACTCAGTCAGTTCCGAATACGAGTTCATCGTGCACTCATCCATTTTTTCTACTTCCGCGTTACTATTCTATTCATTTTTTATTAATTTTTACATCTCTGTGTTAAGAAAAATATAGTTTGGTTTTAATATCAGTGTTGTGTTAATATCAGTGTTGTGTTAATTAATTATTCACATTGACGTTTCGCCGTTTTATCGCTCGTGTGGAAAAATAGTGTTTCTGAGCGACAGTGAGCAATGCCTGTACACCGAGGTAAGACTTGGATTTTTCATTTTCTTGGGGTGCAGTACAGATAAGTCCATTCGTGACTGAAAGATATAATTTTTCTAGCAAGGTACATTCGTGTGCACTGGAATGCTTTCTTCCGTTTCGTTTTGGCCCTGAGAAAGAGGCACTGACGTGATTTACAATGAGTAGTCTCTCGTGCAGAAATATTCCTGTTTTTGGCATATTTTCGAGATTATTTTTGCAAGATCTTCCAAAGACCAGTCCGAAGAGCTGCTTCTCATACTCAAGAGCTCTTCCGAAGAATAATCCATCCGGAATTTTAATCATTGTTCACTTCTTTCAGAGATTAGTTTAAAAATTTTAGATGTTTCAGAAGACAGTTTTTTTAAACCATAAATTAGATATCTCTTCATCTCTCTCTGTCTCTCTACCTCAGTCTGTCTCTTTTGGTCTTTCTGTGTCTCCCTCTGTCCCTCTCAATCTCTGTCTGTCTCCCTCACTGTCCCTCGCCGACCCGGTCTACCCTCTCCGCCTCTCTCTGCCTCTCTCTGCCTCTCTCGCTTTTCTCTGCTACTCTCTGTCTCCCTGTGCCTCTCTCTAGCTCTCTCTGTCTCTCCATGTCTCTCTCTGTCTCCCTCTGCCTCTCTCTGTCTCTCTCTGTCTCCCTCTGCCTCTGTCTGTCTCTCACTGACTTTCTCTGTGACTCCCTGTCACTCTCTCTGTCTCTCTCTATCTCTATCAGTCTCTCTGCGTCTGTCTCTGTGTCTCTCTGTGCCTCTCCGTCCCTCTAGGCCGCTCACTGTCTGTCTCTCTCTATCTTCCTCTGCCTCTCTCTTTCTGTCTCTACCTTCGCAGCTGCTCTCTCTCTCTCTCTCTCTCTCTCTCTCTCTCTCTCTTTGTCTCTCTGACTGTATATCTCCGCCTCTGTTGGCCTCCCCATATCTCTCTCAGTCTACCTCTGTCTCTGTCTGTCTTTCTCCTAGTCTCTTTCTGTCTCCCTCTGTCACTCTCTGTCTCTGTCTGCCTCACTCTGTCTGTCTTCCTCACTGTCCCTCGCCGTCCCTTCCTGTCTCTCTCTGCCTCACCATATCTCTCTCTCTCTACCTCTGTCTCTGTCTGTCCATCCCTGTCTCACTCTGTCTCTCTCTGTTTCTCTCTGTCGCTCTCTGTCTCTCCGCGTCTCACTCTGTCTCCCTCTGACTCTCTCTGCATCTCTGTCTCTCTCTGCCTCTCCCTGTCTCTCTCTGCCTCTCCCTGCCTGTCTCTTTCACTTTCCATGTCCCCCAGTGTCTTTCCGTGACTCCCTCTCAGCCTCTCACCATGTTCACTAGTCTCTCTCTGCTTCTCCCTTTCTCTCCTTGAATCTCTCTAACACTCTCTCTCTCTCTCTCTCTCTCTCTCTCTCTCTCTCTCTCTCTCTCTCTCTCTCTCTCTCTCTCTCTCTCTCTCTCTCTCTCTCTCTCTCTCTATATCACACGTGAGT
>NW_026973917.1:212500-217500 GCF_034640455.1 Diachasmimorpha longicaudata | reverse complement strand
CGTCATCTAATTAGTGACGCGCATGAATGGATTAACGACGATTCTCGCTGTCCCTACCTACTCCCCGCAGGGGGGAAAGGGGGGGGGCAACCCCCCCTGGACCACGGGCATGACGAACCCGCGGACCCTGAGTCCAACTGGGAGCCTCCCGACACGCTCGAACGCATTTGAAATACGATTGTGCTTCGTGTGCACTTCACTGGGGACCAAAAACCTCGAGATGGTTCTATCTCTACTAGCCGGACCACCAGTTGAGGTTGTACAGGGGTACTTGAAGTAAGGATAATGCCAAGTGCGTGGTGTGTGTTCCTAGTTGTTTTGATAATAATTCGATAATATTACCAAATATAAAGATGGAAACCGAACCATGGAAATCGGTACCTCGCTGAGTCCTAAATTCCATCAGATGTTCTTTTGACTGTAATGGCATCCGTTGTGAATTTGGGAAACGGACCATTGAGGGGCAGTAATGCGTGAGGTCCTACAAATCTGGGCTTAGGCCAGGGACCACCTCCCCGTGGTTCCCCGTGGGTGCAATTCCAGTCCTTTTCAATCAGAAAAGTGCTGTCATTGTAGCGAAGTGTCCCCCAGCTTGCTGGCAGATCTGGATTTTTCCAAGACCGGAGAAACTTGGCAGAGGGGTCACGTTTTCCGGAAACCATAACCCGGCAGGGTTGTTTCCTTATAGCGGCATTGAATGTCCCTACCTACTCGTCCCGCAGGGGGTATAATGGCGGGTAAAACCGCCCTTACACACGGGGTGTGACGACCCCGCGGTCCCTGAGTCGAACTTGGTGTAAGGATTGGGATCCCCCTTTTGGGGGGTCTCAATAATTACACCTAGGGGGGTTGCGGGTGCAGGGTGAGTCCCTGTACCCATGGGGGGTTTCGGAGGGGGGGGGGGGGTCGCGAATTGGGTCGCGAGGGAGGGCGAAATCGGCCGGTGGAGGGGTGGTTCCACGTGGTGGAGGGGTGGGTCCACGTGGCGGAGGGCGAAATCGGCGGGTGGAGGGGCGCGAGACCTACTTACTGGTGGGTTCGGAGGGGGAGGGTCGCGGATTTGGTCACGGTGGGGTGGGCCGGACTTCGGGAAACGCGAGGGAGCGCGAAATCGGCTGGTGGAGGGGTGGTTCCTCGTGGTGGAGGGCGGGATCGGTTGGTGGACGGGTAATTCCACGCGTGGGTGGGGGTCCGGGGGGACTGGCTGCTTCGCAGTGCGAAGGGCATGGACGCTGCGGTTCTCGCCAGTAGTTCCAGCCACGCGTTAGTAGTCGGAACCTCCCGCAACGGTGGAGGCCGGCGAAAACGCGACGCCACACGCGGGGGTTGGGTCAGGGGGAGCGGGTGGGTATCCCTCGGAAAAGGGACGGTTCGCGGGGTAGTGCGGGGGAGGGGGGACTGGCTGCTTCGCAGTGCGAAGGGCATGGACATTGCGGTTCTCGCAACTAGTTCCAGCCACGCGCTAGTAGTTGGAACCTCCCGCAACGGTGGAGGCCGGCGAAAACGCGACGCCACACGTGGGGCTGGGTCTCAGGGGGAGTGGGTGGGTATCCCTCGGGAAAGGGACGGTTCGCGGGGTGGGTCGTCGGTTGGGATGGGTGGGTTCCCCCTTTCTGTGGGTCTGCTCCCTCTCTGCTCCTCTTTCGAGGGGAGTCGAGGTGGAGCACTCCTTCAGCGCCTCCACCGGGCCCCGATCCGAGCTCCCCAGCTCGGCGGGAACCGGAAGGCCCCCTCCCAGGGACGGTGCTCTGCGTCCCGAGCTACCCAGCTCGGTGCCGCGGGGAACCGCCCCCTCTAATCCTTAATCCTCTTATTCATTCTTTTTCTTGTACTTTTCAGCTTTTCAGCTCTTGCCTTTCGGCACGGCCGGCGACCGAATCGTCTACTTTCAACCATGGCAGAGCATTCATTGAAATCTATTCCGGAGTCTAAGCTGCCCCCAATCGGATCTCCGGGGGGGCACAATAATGCGTCCGTCGTGCGGCGAAGTCTGCGCATCGCTTCCCAGCATGCCAGAGGATCTTCTACAGCGGCTACATCGAGGGACCCAAGGAGGGTGGTGCCCTCAAGGGTTCGTAGTCGCCCGCCGTGCGCCGGGGTACTGCCCTCCCGACGAGGGAAAGGTTCCAGCCTTCGTGCTGTCCACGAGGACGTCGAGGACGTCGCAGACATCGAGGGACTGACTGCGCAGCCGAGTCAGCCAACGCCGGAATCTTCAAGAACTTCAACCGGTGAGTCCACTCAATTATTAGGTAGGGTTCGCGAGTGCCACGTTAGCTTAAGTAGGATCGATAGTCATCGCGTCGCGACCGGAGGCTCACCGGTACCCCCCGTTCCAATAGGTCATCCTCCCCGTACCCCCGCGATCGAGGGACCGGGCGCGCAACGCGACGTTAGAATACTGCAATTGAACATGTCCCGCTCAATTGCAGTAACCGGGGAGGTCTTCCAGTTAATTCGCAAAGAGCGTCTGGACATATTGTTGCTCCAGGAGCCGTATGCCATTCGTGAGGCGAACACCTGGGCCATCCGCGGCCTAGGAGTCGGAATGCGTATTGCCGCGAGCTCAACGGAGCGACCGTGGGCGGCCGTCGTTGCGTGCAACTCCATCGTGGAGATTGCTTACGTGTCCCAATTAAGTAATGCACATTGCGTTTGTGCTGAAGCCCGCGTCCCCGGTGGATCCTTCTTCGTCGTCTCCAGTTATTTTCAATACTCGGACGACATAGAAATCCACCTGAGGCAGCTTGAAAAGGTTCTCAGCTGTCTCAGGGGTCGCCGCGTTCTGGTGGCGGCCGATTCCAACGCCCAACACTCCCTTTGGAGCCCCAGGACCACTGACCGTGGTGTCCTCCTGGGCGAGCTCATCGAGTCTTTCGGTCTCCGCGTCGCGAATGATGCTAGGCAGGGCCCAACCTTCAGGAGTGCCGCAGGTACGTCGTTCATCGACGTCACACTGGCCACCCCTGGCATGTATAAATTCATACGTGCATGGAGGTTGGAGGACGAGTGGTCCACCGGTGACCACACGTCGGTTTTCTTTCGTTTAGCGATCCGGAGTTCCTCACAGCGCGTCAATAACTCGGGAGTCGGCGAGGGCTCTACCATGCGGTTCAACGTTCGTCGGGCCGACTGGGAAAAGTTCGAAGCGACCCTCGATGAGGAGGCCCGTGAGAAACTCGCGGACCATCCGCTGGATTCTACAGCGGATGTTGAGAGAATGGCAGAAGTACTGGGTGACGTACTCACCAAAGCCTGCCAAGATTCGATGCCGCGCCGCAGACATTACCGTCGCGCGAATCCGTGGTGGACCGAGGAGCTGACCAGCAAACGCAAACTGGTCAGTCGTCTCCGAAATGGCTACCGAAGGGAGACTAACCCTGACGCGCGAAAAATTAAACAGAGTAGGTATCGTGTAGTCCTGCGAGCGTATACCAGGCTACTTAGGACATCTAAGGAAAATAGCTGGCGCGGATATATCACGACGGAAAGCAACGCGAATCCCTGGGGCTTTCACTACAAATACGCGGCTGATAAATTGCGCGTAGGCACGGTCCTCAGCACACTTAGAACCGCGAATGGCACGACACTTACAATGCGTGAGACTGCTGAGGTCCTGTTGGACACACACGTACCCGACGACGACCCCAACGCAGACACACCGGAACAGACCGACATCCGCGAACGCGTGAAGAACCTAAGGGTTGAAACAGAGGACGCACGAGACTTGACGGACGACCAACTTAAGGGTCTCGTCAAGACCCTTAAGAATGACAAAGCCCCAGGATGCGATTTAGTTGAGGTTAGAGTCCTAAAAGTCGCGGTCATGAGGATGCCTCACATCTTCACGCGACTCTTCAACGCCTGCCTTAAGCACGGCGTTTTCCCCACCGTTTGGAAAGTCGGCGCACTTCGTGCTCTCCTCAAAGGAGCTCACAAGGATGCGTCCGACCCCAAATCGTACCGTCCCATTTGCCTCTTGTCGGTTGTCGGGAAATTTTTCGAAAAGGTCCTTCACGGGATCCTTACGGCGAAAGTCCTTACTGAGGACAAAATATCAGGACGTCAATATGGCTTTCTGCCTGGACGATCCACGGAAGACGCGATAGTAGAGTTGCGTGAATTAGTCGAGCGCGGTAACGACAAGAGGTACGTCATTGGACTCCTATTCGATATCTCAGGAGCCTTTGACAACGTGTGGTGGCCCCTAGTCCTCCAGTCTTTGGCGGATCGAGACTGCCCGAAGAATGTCTTTGAAGTGCTCCGGAGCTACTTCGGCAATCGGACTGTCAAGATCGCCTGGAGCGACCAAGAGGTTTCCAAGCCGGCCACGCGGGGCTGTCCGCAAGGATCAGTCCTCGGCCCCGCCTGCTGGAATCTCATGTTCGATGCCCTCCTCAAGAGCATCGAGCAGAATTTTGGTGAGATCGAAGTCGCCTACGCGGACGACCTTATCGCGGTCGTATCGGCCGACTCGCGTAAGGAAATAGAGAGGATAGGCCGAGCCGTCGCCGAACACATCGCGTCGTGGTGCGCGTCAGCGAAGCTCGAACTGTCGAGGAGCAAGACAGAGGCAATTGTCCTGTCATGCAACTCGCAGAAGAGAGCGCCGCTGGTGCGGTACAGGTGGGATCGGGCGCGAAGGACACGCCGACGCGTGAAACCGGTGTTGGATATCCGCCCACCCGAGATTAGACTCTCCGGGGAGAAGATTCAGTTTAAGGATAGCGTCAGGTACCTCGGGGTACATTTTAATAGGAACATGCGGGTCCGGACCCATACACGATACATTCAAGAAAAAGCTAGGGTCCTCTTCACTCGGCTATCGGCCCTAATGCACAAGCATTGGGGACTCCGATACCGATCGGTTAAGTTAGTATTTCAGGGCGTTTTTCAGGCTGTCGCGTCGTATGCAGCCCACGGGTGGGTGGACCGGTGCACACCGTACGACATAAAGAAACTCCGTACCGCGCAAAGGAGCGCGCTGCTGACAGTGACTG